>NC_142937.1:81307772-81330272 GCF_046866305.1 Octopus bimaculoides | reverse complement strand
TAGTTGCGATAGAAAAGCGACAGATCGGTGACGACACGTCAATGGTCAAGAACATGTCTGTGTGTGTGTGTGTGTGTTTTTGTAGCAATCAGCCAAGCGACATTCCTCTGGATGCGCTCCCAGTAACACTATATCAGATAGAAAAACAGCACTCCATTGTAGTTGTCACAATGAGGTGCATATGTGTAAAAAAAAATGTATTGTTTTATTAAGTGGGATACCTGTGTAATAAAACCTATGCTTTATATAATGTAATAAATAAGTTTATACAATTTAGTGTGTTGCATATACATAAATTTAGTGTGTTGAATATATATATATATTCTACCTCGGTAGAATTTGAACTCAGAACATAGAGACAGAAGAAATTCTGCTAAGCATTTCGCCCGGCGTGCTAACGTTTCTGCCAGCTCGCCTCCTTGCCGAACATACATATCATTGAAAAAATGTTTTAAACCTGAGCGTTGTTCTATCGTCCTTTTAGCCGAGCCGCTAAGTTAAGGAGACGTAAGCACTGATTGTCAGGTACTCCTGGTGGACAATAGAACAAAACACACACACACACACACACACACACACACACACACACACACACACACACACACACACACACAAGCACACACACTCATACACATAAATACACTCACACACACGTAGAAGATATATATATATATATATATATATATATATATATATATATATATATATAATAGAAATATGTTACAAAAACAAAGTAGAAACTACACGTGGAAATGTAAGGGGAAAGTAAGCAGAAAAATAAGCGAAAATGCACATTGGAAATCAAAAAGAAGGTAAGGCTTTCTATGAAAAGTAACGATATATATATATATATATATATATATATATATATATATATATATATATATATATATATATATATATATATATATATATATATATATATATATATATATATATACAATTAGATGAACTGAGGTAGGAATAAAGGTAATAAAAGTCATTATTGTGTGTTGTTAAAGAGATTTAAAAGCATACCGGTTTCGTAATAATACTAGTCATTGCTTTGAGGATACACCGAATTCTGAACGGTGTCAAGTCTATATATATATATATATATATATATATATATATATATCAGCACAACTCGGTACGATCCCATAAAACTGCTGTTGCAGGTTGGAATCAGCAGGCCGCAGCTGACACAATAAATTAGGAGCTTTTATACGGATACTCAAAAACGTTTCCCGTAAACGAACTCGGAGGATATGTGTGTGTGTGTGTGTGTGTACCTATGTATATACATACACATATATATGATGACGGGTTTCTTTCGGTTCCCCTCTATGGAAATCACTCACAAACCTTTAGTCGACACGAGGTTGTACTAGAAGTTATTATATATGTCTGTGTGTGTGTATGTAAGCATACATACATACATACATACATACATACAAACATACATACATACATTCATACATACATACATACATGCATACATACATACATACATACATACATACATCTGAATGTATGTACATTGTTAAATTGAAGGCAGCCCGAATTTCACATATATTTCTTTTTAAAGATTTTTCAAACATAGCACAGACTTTATCACCAGAAAGACATT
The DNA here is from genome assembly GCF_046866305.1 of Octopus bimaculoides. NCBI lineage: Eukaryota > Metazoa > Mollusca > Cephalopoda > Octopoda > Octopodidae > Octopus > Octopus bimaculoides. The sequence continues at coordinate 81,328,663 of NC_142937.1, read as the reverse complement.
TTTTCTTTGTTTTTTAGATATTTATATAATCATTAATGTTCTGTATCTCTCATCACTCGGCATAACAATAATGTAGAACACATAACACACCTACCTGTCTTTAAATACATGCGTTCGTCCGTGTGTATGTGTGTGTGAACCCATTCAGAAACATTTTCTCGATGAAAATTATTCTTTTTGTGCAGCCATAGAATGGAATTGAAATGTTCTCTGTCATTATTTTTAGAAATAGCAAACCTCGAACAAAATGAAAATAGTATTTGATATCTTCACTGCTTTTAAATTTTGTTTTGCTCTAGCTAAATGTTCACATAAAGATAGCGCAAATCAATTTTCTTTTAGCATTGCTATCATCGCCTATGAGAAAAGTTTATTTGTATTGAATCTCGTTTAAGGTCTGAAAGAAAGCATGTTGGTGATGATGAATTTCGGCTTCTTTTACTTATAAATTATAATATATACCATATATATACATATATATATATATATATATATATATATATATATATATATATATATATATATAGAGAGAGAGAGAGAGAGAGAGAGAGAGAGAGATGGATGGATAGATAGATAGATAGATAGATAGATAGATACATACATACATACATACATACATACATACACGCGCGCACACATACATACATATATAAATATATGTATATGTGTGTGTGTGTGTGTGTGTGTGTGTGTGTGTGTGTGTGTGTGTGTGTTTGTGTGTGAAATTACTAGTATGTTATCAGAGTCCCATTTCATTACTAAAAATATTATAAAATCATCATTGTTTCGAAAAATGTAAGAATTACGTAACGTATACATGCATCGTAGTGATATACAGCGCGGGCTACGGGTCCGTGCACATGTCCGTCCTACAGTGCAATGTAGGTATATATGTATATACCTATATACATAGTAGTGTGTATATATATGCATACATTACAGCATTATGCACATATCTAGACATTACAGCAGTGTGCATATATGTACACCTTATAAGATATATATATATATATGTGTGTGTGTGTGTGTGTGTGTTTTTTATATTATTAATAAATTCATAAACCTATCAATAATATTCTGAGAATATTATTGATAGGTTTATGAATTTATTAATAATATAAAAACACATATATATATATATTTATTTGCTTAAAATAATATAGCACTCAATATAAGTTCAGTTACATATTCTTTTAGAATATTCCTTATAAAAGTTATATATATATATATACATATGTCTACATTGGTGGTTCTGTTGATTGCAAGTGCCGCTACCGCGCTCACCTGAATTAATTCTCAAGTGGGCCCTCTAAATTTATTACCCGCCTAGCTATGTACATGCACCACTTCAAGTCCCAGAATATTCTCTATACTTTGTCCTGGTCCGTAGTAAATTGGGTGTTCCTATTCGACACCAACCACTGTATTTATCAGTGGTGTTGCAGGGAATCGCTTGCTATTTTTCGCCGTCATGATAGTTCGTGACGCAATATGTTATCGGGCGTAATCTTCTTGTGTAGGCATAAATTTTATTCCCGTTTTGCCCATTATGTAAATTCTTAATGATTTCGTATAATTGTGGCTAAATTCTCGCTTATTACTTAGCTATACTAGCTGAATTTTCAGTCTACATTCTCCTAGTATCATTTGCCCTGTCTCAGCATACCCGCCTCTTCCGCCACTGCACCTCTGTTTCTTTCGTTCATTGCAAAGCGATCCACAAACGAAACTGGTCCAACATTCTATCTATGTCAGACATTGACTTGAAGCTTAGTCAGTTTATGTCAACAATGCAAGTTACATGCACTAAATATACCCCAGAAAGAAAGGTCAGCATGCCGACAAACAAAATTCCCAGGGACAGAAAATCTTTGAGACGCAGTTCAAAGGCAACGATAAAGAGAAGTCTATTTTAATGTCTTCTTAGTGAGATTGCCTCAACAAGTGCCGCTCCCTTTCATCACACTAACTTTAACTTTATCTTCCCCTTTTTCTCTCTCTTTCATCTATACTACGTTAGTTCATTCCTCCCTATGCCATACAAATCCTCGAACCTATCCCTACTTTCCACCTCTTCCTTTCTACCTCACATTCTCCTTCCTACATCGCATATATTGTCTTTTGTTCTTATTCTTCCTTCTCTATTCCTTCAGACGTTTAAATATCTAGCATTATCTACTATAACACATATCTACTATATGAACAGCTTTTGCCAACCTTGTCTTCATGGTGGTAACCGGGCTTATTGTAATATTTCCGCGTGACTGTTTAGCGGTTGCATGCCCAAGATCTTTGTATATTCCATCTGCAAGTATTATGATTATTATGTAACTTCGAGCATATGTCTGCCAGTCATGTGCAAACTGTTTTTCGATTCTTGGGTTAAAAAGACATAGTTCTGGAGACATTAATATCGACTGTCATTAGACAAGAACCGAAAAACAAGTAATAGTTGTGCTAAAAGTTGCTACCCATCTGCTGGACTCTTAATTTCATTGTCACTTTGCAGCTCACTAATAACTAATGGTCATCGACTATCAAAACCTCCAAACAAAAGGTACTTAGACAATATACAGAATTTCAAAATTTCCCTATATATGATGATGTATTCCAACTACTCTTCATTAGGTTTTTAAATGTACTGTCTTCAAGTAAAATAGATATGAGTTTCATTCTTAGTATTAATAATATAAGTGAAGTTAAACAGATACCGTATTTTTAGAGCATGTATATCGCATGAGCTTCAGTATAATATTAGAAATTCAAGAACAGTTTTTAGTGTTGGTTTTTATTGACACGAAATGTCGACGCCAAAGGTGTTATCAGTAGGAAGCGAAAGAAAAAAAGTGAATCTATTAATAACAAAATGCGTGTGTATTGTTACTGCGGATAATGTTACTCGTTGACATAAAAGGTAATGTAGAATAGCTTCATTCTCCAATATCATGAACTGCAGTTTATACTTTCAGGGCTCCATTTTAATCCTTGGCTTAAATCTTCCATTAAGACTCGTAAATGAATTCCCGATATCAATACTTTTCATTCTTCGCTCTTTGCTAAAACTCTATTTTTGGTGTCAACTGGAAATTTCTTTTTTATATTCGCCATTTTTTGTGAAACGTTTATCAAAAGTAAGTATATGGTAGTAGCACTTAAATAGTTAAATGCGTTTTCTCCACTGGTTAAACGAATTCGTCACTATATGGGTCTAATTTTTGTTAAATGTGTTCGTATTGCAGCCATGATCAAGAGAAGTGATTTTATAGAATCGATAGCGATTCTGACAAAACGTCTTGGAATATTTCCTCATCTGTTCATACTGACTGCAGACCCCATGTAATCAAATTTAGCTTTCAATATTCTTGCATCCACAAAGTAACATTCACATACAGTAATCGATATTATAGGCAAAACCCTGGCCCTCAAGTTTGGTGGATTTGACTTCGTTTCTTTAGCTTTTTTTTTCCTGCTTGACTCTCTCAGACAACAACTTTCTCTCTTTGTAATAGTTCATGATACGGGGAATTAGAAATATATGACCACCAAATTTACCAGTTTAGTTCCCGTCTTTTGTTGAATTGTATTTATTTCATACAAGTTACACGTCACTTTCTTTGTCAAATAATTCTTCTGTTTGACGTTTCTTGCTACAGAAGTGTGATATATAGGCACTTATTCCATTAATTTTTAATGTATTGTGGAGTTGGACTGAATTTTAAGTCATCTGAGAGGACTTCAAATTCGAAGCATAGACCGAGTTTTTAATGGTGAGAACAATTAATTGCCAGAAATTGATCCGTGATGTTCTTACCAAAACATTTCTATATTTTTCACGTTTTATCTTTACCGGAAATGCCAGTCCTGTCAAATAGTATCGGACTCGCCTTTCCTGCGGGTAATATTTGATTTTACAACATAATTATCCCCCTAGGAGCTTTCTTAGATACACTTTGGCAGTCACCAGTGATATAGGGTTTCATATATGTATAAGCACCTTCAAAAAGAAAGTCATTGCAGATTATATTGTAGAGGTTATATACTCTCTCAAACATAAATGCATGCTGAGTCAGGGCTGTAAAGTTTTACTCAAAGGCCTACTTGATTACAGCTGACATTGTGCTATACAACAACAATAAATACATATGTTTCTAGTCAAAGACGAATCCTCTACTAAAATGAATCTAAGTTTTCCTTTCAAATATATGCCTCAGCTCCAACTATGTTTCATTTACAATACAGCCTTGTAAAATGGTATGTGTGTGTGTGTGTGTGTGTGTGTGTGTGTGTGCATTATTTTATACTTTTATTTTTTTACTTGTTTCAGACATCTGACTGCGGCCATGCTGGAGCACCACCTTAAAGGGTTTTAGTTGAAGAAATCGACACTAGGACTTATTCTTTGTAAACCTAGCACTTACTATCATTCTCTTTTGCTGCACCGCTTGGTTACAGGGACATAAACTCACCAGCATCGATTGTCAAGCGATGGCGGATGTACAAACACAAACCTACACACATAAACACACACACACACACATACATATATATATATATATATATATATATATATATATATATATATATATATATATATATATATACGACGAGCTTCTTTCAGTTCCCATCTGCCAAATCAACTCATAAGATTTTGCTGAGCCCGAGGCTATAGTAGAAGGCATTCGCCCAAGGTGTCACGCAGTGGGACTGAACCCGGAACTATGTGGCTGGGAAGCAAGCTTCTTATCACTCAGCTACACCTGCGCCTATCAACCTCTAAGAATTAATCTCGATGTCAAAGCACATTTTCCTACCTCGTAATACAGAGTGTGTGGTGTATTTGAGAGCATTTCGTTTTTAGTTAATTACGCATTCAAATTAGTTAATGCAACATTTTTTTTTCGGATAAACTTTTCAAGATATGCTAAATGAAGGAATGGAAAGACATGTAGTCATAGTTGCTACACAGGGATTTAGAAATTAGCAACTTTCTAAATGTTACAAGATCATTTGAATACAAAGTTCGGTTGGAATTGGAGGCATGTGATGGTGATGTTTCACCTGTGTCACAGAAGAAAAAACATTCACAACGTTCAGACACTAAAAGAACACCGGAATTTATACCACATGTTCAAAACATTATCGATGAAAACCCCAGAGGATCAATGAGGCATATTACTAAAGAATTTAGGGTGTCAGAGTGGACTATTAGAACAGTGGTACATCGTGACATTCGGTACAAGCCAAGTCCCATGTAATGTCTGGAAAGACACAGGAAAACCGTCTCATCCATTCAAAACTATTACTTAGCAAAGTGAAAAACCCTCATGAACAAAGTATGCTTTGGTTTTTCTCTGACGAAAAAAACTTTGACCAGAAACAAAAGTCTAACAGAAGAAATGTTAGGTGGCCATGCGCAGATCCTTCTGAAGTACCCAGAGTGATGCACACGAAATTTCCAGCAACTGTGATAGTTTTAGGAGTGATGAGCAGCGAAGGTCATGTGGTGCCTTCCCACTTTTTACCACAAGGTCTTAGAATTAATGCTGCTGGATACATTGAGGGATTTGAAACTGTTATCAAGCCCTGGACTGATGAAATATGGAATAGAAGGCCATATGTGTTTTAACAAGACTCAGTACCTTCTCACAAAGCCCTAGTCACCCAAGAATGGTTGTCAGAGTATGTTTCCGATTATGCAACACTCTGTATGTGACCTCCAAAGTCGCCAGATATGAACCCGAAGGACTACTACGTGTGGAGCATTGCTGAAACGGAGTCTAATGTTCATCCTCATAATACCATAGCTTCACTGAAGGCCACCATTTTCCAGGTGATGTCCGAAATGAATCAGGACAAGATAGTGTCAACATGCCAGCGGTTTCGATCCCGTAGTGAAACAATCGTCGAATCCGAAGGTGGTTTCATAGAATTTGCTTAAATTTGCTTAAAAATCCTTATCAACACAAATGCTTATTCAAATATATATTTTTTATAGGAAAATATAGTTGTTTTATTGTACACAAAAACTTCCTCAAATACCCCTCGCACACTGTATATTCAAGATAGCATGAGTAGTAGAACATACATATGCACGCATACACACACAAACACACACACATACAGACTTGTTATCAATTCAAATATGCTTGTCGCATATTCGAACAGTTTGTGTGTGTATATATATATATATATAAATATATATATATATATATATATATAAATATATATATATATATATATATATATATATATATATACATACATACATACATATATAGATATATATATATGTGTGTGTGTGTGTGTGTGTGTGTGTGTGTGTGTGTGTGTGTGTGTGTGTGCGTGTATGTATGTATGTATATATGTGTGCTTGTGTGTGTGTGTGTGTGAGTATTCAGAGGAAGAAAGTGAGAGAGAGAGATAGCTAGAAAGTTGTGTGGGTGTTTGTGTGCGTACGGGTGTGCGTGTACGTGTGTACGTGTGCGTTTGTGCGTGTGTGCGCGCTACATGTGTGTATGTGTGTGTGTTTCTTTGTACGGGTGTTAGTGTGAGTGTGTGTGAGTTTACTCAGGTCTACCACCGAAATGGACGCATGCAACATCATTCTACAAAATTCGTACATTCACTCCACAGAATAGCCCTAATTTAACCTAGAAAATGTACATCCGATTTTCTTAACCCGGGTTTCCTCTCTGCTTGAGGCTATCCTACTTCATTAAACATACATTATCTTTGGAAATAGTTAACCAACAGGCAACGTAATTTCACACTTCCTCGATTCATGTAATTTCTTACCAGGAGGTCTATGGCAGATAACGTAAACTATTTTGTAAATATTAGCCTAACCTAGAAGCTACCTTCTAGATCTAATTCCTCTAATAACATGGATTCGTATTCTGTTTTATTTATCTATTATATTTTATAAGCAAAATCTAAGAGATCATAGGTCGCTTTCGACGATGCGCATTCAGTCATCCGTTCAACTAAAATCAATTATTCCTTAAATTAACGAATAATTGGCTACCTATTAAACAAATATACGTATCCTGAGTGTAATTCTCAAGCTGAATTTATGTGACATGATATTTAACAAGGTTAGATCTTTCAATTATATGTATAATCTATCAGAAGACATCTGCATATACTGTAAGTATGTGTTAAATGAATTGGTGAAGCTATACAGTGGGGATATGTAATCAACAGCATATTTCAATTTTCATAATATATCACCCATACACCTGTTATTTTGGTGTAGGCCACTCCATTCATTGTTTAAAAGTAATAAACAAAAAAATAACTCTTACACACCATATCTTCCTGCAACTTTGATCTGCTGCTTAAGTATATACATCGATATGTTTTCTTCTTTATTTTCTCAATGCAACATGGTCTACCGCCACCATTTATGTTGGAAATTGGTGCAATGAATTATTAGCAATATACACGTAGTATATAATTTCTTTACGCCATATTAATTTTATCAGTACATTCATATATGTTTATGTGAGTGTGTTTGTGTGTGACAGATTAGATTTCAGTTTCGTACATAATTGATTTGAACTCGATTGTGGATTCCTGCAAATACAACCTGGAAAAGTCAGTTTTAGTCGGTCTACTTGAGTATTGGCACCGCAAATATAATCACAGAACATCTATTAAAATTATACGTGAAAAGTTTGCTTATTCGTATATGTAATCTCGCATTATGCTTACAGAAGATTTGTAGGTGCCTGAAAGGAAGTCTATGGAATGGTCTTGGAAGTTGATCTATTCTTAGGTTGCAGTTTGAAACATGTATTTAACTCATCTTTATAGATGAATTAACATATAAATACATTAAATATAAAATCATATTGTATAGAAAAACAAGGCTTTCATATCTGCCTTTTCAGAGGCTTTTCTAGAATTCTGTAAATATATCTTGTAGTAAAATTTAGCATTAATATTTTTATGTACTACCCTACATTGTTTCTTGTTGAAAAATGTAAATTTAGAGAGTTTTATTAATAATTGGTGTCACTGTGCGCTATTCACATCCCACTATCCTTTTGAGTACTGTGGAGGCAGAACCCTTAGACAAGTTTCCCTGATGGTCCTATGAGAAGCAACCATCAGCATATATTCAGGTTGGAACTCCAAGCAAGGCTAACCGTGGCTTTGGATATCTAACTGTTTCACTCAGAGTCAGCCCACTAGATTTTTATATTGCTTGCCATACAATCCATCTTTTAGTATGCCAGACTAAATTTAATGTATATATATTTAATATATATATATATTAGGTATATGTATACTAAATATATATATTAATCAATAGATGTAAATATATCAAGATATCTACATTCATTCATTTGAGCTGTAATATGACATGAAATTATATTTTAGTTAGATGTATATAGTTTTGAAAACGATATATCTATCACCAATTCCCTGCGATAATTTTTCGGTAATATAATACTTTACTCAGCCTCGGGTAGTTTTCCTTCAAACCCAAACAAGGGAAAGCTGTATTGTTTCTTGTACTTTTATTTCCCATGCTCTAATTTGCATCCAAAACTGAAATAAATTCGCTTCAATAATGGTCAATAATCTAAGATATGAACGAAATGTATAGTTTCATTTTACATCCTCTGTGAATTTGTAACGAAAATGTGTCTATTTTCACAACTGAGCGGCTTTAAGATTAATTATTTAGATGCTGATTTATGTCATACAATATTGGCCTGTATGTATTAATGAGTTCCTATTTAAAGAACTCATTAATACAGAATATTAATGTGAAATTACATTAATAATTAATGTGAATTCCTTTAAAGTAATTACCTAAAACTCCCAAGCAATTACTTTCGTTATATTAAATCCTATTATTCAATAGAATACAGACAAGTAACGTCATCGATAGTTTCATGGGTACACTATTGCTGGTTTGTGAACAGTACTACTTTAAAGCCATCCCCCTCAGTGTGTAGGTTTCGACTAAACAGGGAGCAATGTAACACAACCATCTAAAGTAACACAACCTACGCCACACACATTTACATCCTGCAAACGACTTGACACTGAATTGACAACTTCGCATGCCTTATTCAGTTTTGCTATGAACTCATTCCACGCTAACAATCATATGAAGAAAATAGCAAAACCGTTATGAGAAGCGATGCATAAGACAATGCACTTACATTGATTAGGTTTGTTAATAGTTAAGAAAAAATCAAAGACTAAATTACTATGAACACATTTTCGTTTTCAATTTTTGAAGTTATGAGAAACTGACTAAGCTCATGTCTGAGTTGCATATTGATAACACCTGATTGCAGGAGGATGAAAGTAATGACGAAGTGGTATAAGCAGAATTAGTTTGAGTGTTGTTAGACGCGGCACCAGAGGTATATGCTAATGTACAGGTAGAAAATTATGCATAAGGTAACTAATCAAGCCTTTGATTACACTTGGTCTCATGGCGGGTAACTAGGAGAGCCCTCATTGTACAAGCTACAAAGGCGTAAACTAACTGGAAATATTCATCACAAGATAGTGTCTGCATTAGCTATTTCGTCTTCTAAAGTGATATTAGTTTAGTGTTCGTTGAAAAAGAAAAGGGGATGGGAGTATGGAAAATTGCTTGTTAACAATTGTTTTGCATCTCTTACAGATATACCTGTGAATTTGGTACGTCTATATTGTTGAGGTTGGAACACATTGCAGCATATTTCCAAAGATCCTGGAGATAGCGATTTAGAGTGTGCCGACGATTCAGACTGAACCGTGAAACGGACTGTTTCAGTCTGATAGAAAGAAGCATTTTTGAGTATTAGTATCGTTGGTTTGAAGAAAAATAGCGCTAAATTATTCTACAGTTTCGATGTAAAATGCATGTTTCAGTGAGAAATAATAGAATTCGGAATATGACTCCCGGTCAGATGTCTTGCCAAGAGTAATTATTAGAAATTATGTGCAAATTGAGCAGGAAACATGGTACCTTCCTCCATAGAAACAGTATTCATAAAACAATGTGTTTGAGCATTTAAAAGAATATCATAAGCAAAATAATTTTCGTTATACATATTACCTGCATGCATGTGCTATACTATCTCCCTTATAATAATCTCTCTAAATACGATGACTCTGTAACATAAGTGCCTAAATCCACTGGCCACAGACGAAAGTTCTTTACAATCTGTTGATCAGCTAAAAATACCGTAAATTTATGAATTACAATATTTGGGTTGTTGCAAACTTTCCAACAGATGAGAAACCGCCTGCGTGAAGCTAAATTTTCAAGATATAAATAACTACATTTTCTGGGCAAACAATACTACAAGAGTTGATCTTATACTGCTAAGAGTTCCATTTTATTATGTTCTGAATGTTGAAATGCACAAGAATTCGACTTTTAAAACTTTCCAACACTTTACAGTTTATAATAAATAAAACTAGTGTTTGTTACATTACATATCTCTGCTCCACCCTTTTCACCGGACCACTATCTTAAATAACCACTTAATTCACATTATCCTTACTTTTATAAACTCCCTATAATTCGTTATCCCATCATATACGCAGAAACAGTTTAGGAATAATTTGGAAATCACTATTCAAAATTTTCATAAAGTAAATGCTGTAACTCTATGTCATAAATTTCGTATTTTCACAGGTAAGGGTTTATGGTTTTACTTATCTTCTTAAATATTCAAGAATTCAGAATTGTGAAGTGGGTAGAAGGTGTCGGGCGCACATACGTGTAGGCACCGATTCATGAGAATGAGTTTATGCATGTATATATATGTATATATATAACGACATGAACAAGAATACAGAAAAGCATATCTTTATTTGATGACTACACCAAATATTACCGCCCATCGTTTCTATAGAAAAAAAGAGAAAAATGACAGTCAAATCAATATATCCGAGAACTTTATGCTTATACAATGTTATCAAGGTAAACCAAAACGGGGAAAATTCAAAGTCAACTGTGATAATATATCTAATAAATGAATGCACACAAAATGAAAGTTACAAAGAAATTCGCAGTATAGACATTTACAAAAGAATGAAATATATAGACATTCTACGGCACGACATTTAGTTATTTCGCTATTAATATATGTCAAAATAATATACAAAACTTATGCTTATTAGATCATCAGAAAAGCAATTGTAATTAAAGCATTCTTTTGTGTTTATGGAAACATTTCAATGTCCGATTATTTCTAAAATTTAATAATTCTAATTTTGATTTAATTATATAATACATTACATAATAAATTTCCTATAACCAAAGATCACATTTACAGTTACTAGTATATATGTGTATATGTGTGTGTCTCAGTTTATGTGTATGTGTATGTGTGTGTGTGTAAGTGTATGTGTGTGCGTGCGTGCGTGTGTGAGTGTGTATGTGTGTGCGTGAATGTGTGTGTATGTGTGTGAAAGCACGTTGCTTAGGACTTAGAATATTGCATTCATAATCATGAGTCCTTGTCAGGATACCTAGACCAGCTGCGCATTGTATTCTTGAGCAAGACACTTCATTTCATGTTACGCTACTCATCTCAGTTATGAATAGGGAGCTTTGCGAGGGAGAGATTCACCTTCCGATCAGATGGAACATATATAAGTATGGTCGACCATACGTGATATATATATACGTGATATGCGTTATGTGTGTCTGTGTGTGTATTTGATATACACAAAAAACGGGGGAAACAAAAAACGGGGACAGATGAAGGAACAGCAAGCAAGTCTATTAATTTAACGCTCGGGAAGAATGGGAAATTTTTTGACGTTTCGAGCCTACGTTCTTCCACAGAATGGATAGAGAGGAAAAAACGGAAACAGAAAACAGTGTGTATAAACATACATATATAGCTACATATGTATAGAAATATATATCTATATATATTTATACACATTGTAAATGCATATATATGTATACATATATGTGTATATATGTGTTTTTCTGTTTGTGCGTGTATGTATGTATGTACTTATGTATGTGTGTATGCATGTGCGCACGTATGTACTTATGTATATATGTATTATGTATCTATGTATATACAGGGCGAGAGTGCGATGGGAGATACAAAGGTAGAGACAGAGAAAGGGCTATATTGAAGGTTATTTTTGCACCAGCAAATAAATATATTTTTCTTACATCAGTAGTGTGTGAAGTAAACATATTTCAGATATGTTGATATTTTTCTGATGACGTGATGTGCTAGTTTTAATGTTATCAATATCTTCACTTCCTCAATAAATGATGCTTCAATCGTTTGAAATTTGAATATATAAGCTATTAATACGGCAACACATATCAATTGATTCTCTAAAGCATCACATCTATTATAATAGACAGCTGAATCAATTGATTTCCCTAGGTTTAAATCAAAACTCATTTGATCTTCCTTCTTTCTTCTTTCTTCTTCACGCCTACCTGCACAATCCGAACCAAACACGCAAACATACTTAGAGACACACTCACAAAAATACCTGCTTGTTTCTTAATACACTGTCAAATGTGCAGAATATATATGTGAGTATATACGAAAGTATTCGTCTATGTGCGTGTGAGTTCATATGTGTATGTGTATATGTATGTGTGTATGTTTGTGTGTGTGTATGTTTGTGTGTGTGTGTGTGTTTGTGTGTGTGGGTGTGTGTATGTGTGTGTGGGTGTATGTGTGAGCGTATGCCTGCGTACGTGTGTGTGCATGTATACATATAGATGTATATACATATATAGAAATACAGAGGGAGACAGAGAGACAGTCTGACAAATAGAAACAGATATCTATATGCATGTATATGTATATATATATATATATATATATATATATATATATATATATATATATATATATATATATATATATATATATATATATATATATATATATATATACATACATATATTTATATATATTTAAACGTACATATGTGTTTGTGTGTTTGAGTGTGTGTATCTGTGTGTCTGTATGTGTGCATGTGTATGTATACGTGTGTGTGTTTAGTGAATTTTGGGGTAAATCCGGAATGTGTCGAATTTTATGTTATTTGAAAGAAATGCTTACGCGTGCTTATATTTTATGCCTGGTAATCGTGCATTATTCCATATGTATATATGTAATACATATATGTGTGTATGTAAATATGGTTATATAAATATGTATCCTCTTGCTCTGGTTATTCCAATCTGTTCTATGATGTGTATCCTTACATGCGCATGCGTGTGTGTACATGTGTGTGTGTGCATGTGTGTCTGAGAATGTATATGTGTGTATGTGTGTCTGACTATGACTCTCCTCTCAACCCCGTCTCCTGCACCAATGCCACTATTGCTGCTCTTGAACCCGAATTTTTGTACCGTTCTTGTAAACATGGTTATATAGATATGTGTGTTTATATGTGTGTATATATATATATATATATATATATATATATATATATATATATATATATATATACGTACATACATGCATACATACATACATACATACATACATACATAAATACGTACATACATACATACATATGCATGCGTGTGCATGTGTGTGTGTTTGTGTGTGTGTGAGTATGTATGTACGTGTGTGTGTGTGTGTGTGTGTGTGTGTGTGTGTGTGTGTGTGTGTGTGTGTATACATGTGCGCTATTACTTGGTGTCCACTTAGCTCATATACTGTTTCGTATGATGTATAAGTTTTCTTCTTCCTTAGGTAATCACTCTGGATGTATTTTGCTACCTCGCTATGAGCGGAATTTCTGGTTGTCTATAACCACTCTTACTTCATTCATCAGTCTATGTTCGTAACTTATGACTGCTATACATACTTTCCACATCGGCTGGATAAAGGTGTAATGACATGTACATCAAATTTGGTCATTGTTCCGGTTAATTTACCCTACATATTCATTAGGTCCGAAAAATTGAAAAATTTATTCATTCTTGTTGGGTAGATTAGAATAACATTCTATGCTGAATACGTGTGAGACGCTACCCAATGTTTTCTTTTCCGTATATACATGCATACATGCATACACACATACATACATACATACATACATACATACATACATACATACATATGTGAGTGAATCAGGTTTGGTCGTCTGCTTCCAAATTGTGAGATAATTTGGAGATAAATTTTCTTTTGGACAGAATTTTAATCGATGAAATATATCACTCTGCTACTTGCTTACATGCGTAGACATAACTCAACGTGGTTTTGTAATGTTAAATGCCCTTACAAAAATATAGCATAGTGACTGTAAGAATTTAAGAAAATGATCACCGCTTGGCTGATATGTCAATCAACTTGATCATATTTGCGCATAGTAAACTGATTTCAATCCCATAACCGATTGTCTTGACCTCACCAGACATGTACTATGTATAATCTTGAATGAAGATCAACTGTTACTGTTTTGGAATTAATATTTATATAATAAATGGAAAGCGTAATTGAAACTATAGCCTTCTTATTTAGTCAATTTCATTTTACATTTAATATATTAAATATAGCCTTTCCGTTGTTTTGTGTCATTGTTAGATTAGCTCTCATGAAGGATGAAGAGGCTTTCCGAAGTACAAATTTTAAATTTGAAAATGTTTTGAAGTGTGTAAAAGAAGCAAATTAAACAGTAAAATAAAAAAATTCTAACGTTGACACTTGCTCATGCCAAGCTTTCTTTTCTGAACAATTATTTTTGTTAAATTAAAAATACACCATGTAACGCATTTATATATATATATATATATATATATATATATATATATATATATATATATATATATTCCTTAATTTTTATCAAATATATTTCTGCAATTCATAATATAATTTGAATCTATCGATCGTTGTGAGAGCTAACACTATAGCCTAACGTAAATAGTACCATTTACTTTTTCATCGATGATACTCAAAACATTCTATTCTTCCTCTTCATAAACATTATCTTAAAAAATCTCAACAATACCAATAATTACCTCCTCCACATTTCCTTTTTCTCTCACTCAATACTTCCAAAATTAACACCGACATCATCAATATACCGAACAGAAAAGTGGAATTTAATATTTTGTCAATTCGATTTCAAGGTTTGAGATTTCTTTAATTATATTTGGAAATATTTGGAATATTTAGTTGAGCAAAGGATACGATATTTTTAAAGTAAAAATAGCTGAAATATGAAATTACTCGAGTTGATAAAGAAATGAATATAAAAAATTGTTATGGTTGTGAATCATAAGTGGAATATTTGGGAAATTCCTGAGTGCTGCAGATGTGATATAAATGTGTAAATTAACAAAGAATTACTCTATTATTATATTGAACATCTGATACAATATTACATTCAGAAAATTCAGTTGTAGCAACGTGTTAGACATTTTCAATTTTAGTAAAAGAACTTATGAAATTTGCAGGAATTTGGTGAGTAACACTAATTTCCATTGATAATACAGCTGCCATGTAATATGAAAAATATTTTTCCAGTATCAAATATTCATTCTATACCAATTTCTAAAAGAAACTTTTAAATGTTTCACAAATAAATTACATTCTATTTACCTATTCTCCCTCAGTTTTAACTTCCAACTCTAAATATGAATCAGACTTTCCATTGTAAAGCTAAATATATTTTTAATATTAGTATTTGTAGCAAACTGATAAGGCACAGATGCCAGTTTTTCATGTTGCTTAGTGATCCATAAAAGTCAAAATATTTGACTAAAATATCTAAGTAATATACATTGATCAAAGTATACACTGATAGGCATACTTTTAATTTTTAAGAAATGGATTTTATTCAGGAACATTATTTTTATACTTATGACAAATCTTTACCAAAATGTTTCTTAAATAACTCTGATAGGTTTCGGTCAGTATTAACTTAATAACTTAACCTGAGAACACCACAAATACTTAACTTAATATCACTATAAATATGATTTCTAACATAAAGCAGGTTGCTGACAACAAATGGTGTGTACAACAAGTGGAATCCGTCCGTTACAAGGGACAACGGTAGGCAGTAATTGTTCACGGGGTCAGCACACGTTCACCACCTCCGCCTGGTCTTTCACAAACAGCTTCCTCTCGGTTCATTCCTAGGTGAGTGAGGCTGGCCACACATTTAGCTGCATACCTCCAGTTCTTGTTCACATGGCGGTCCGGGCCAACCAAGCACTGAGCTATTTAATAAATCCTTCCGTTCAGCACCCCATATTGCTCTCAAGCAGCATGGAACAACTGCTACAGTAGGGGCTGAGCTGCAGGTCCACCGGCTTCTCCTGGTTAATCTATACTCCTTTCACCACTTTGTACTTCTTTAGTTAACATCGACCATTTCGCTTTCCGACTTGCTCTGTTCTGCTGCCATTTACAGTACATATCTGCTAAGAGATCACTGAACTGGAACGGCATATGAAGACAAAGCCCGATGGTCTGACTTCAGCCCTCGGAGACAACAACAACAACAAGATAAAGAAGAACAAGAAAAAATAAAGAGAAAAAGAATGGTTTATTTCTCAACTATTGCTATATTAATGACAAAGCTTTGGGCGGTTGAATGGCAGGATGAGTGGGAAGTCGGACAAAACATCTTATGATTATATGTGGCTGTTCATTACGTCTTGAAATCAGAATCAACAGTAGTCAACTTAGCCTTTTATCTCTCTGATATTGGTAAAATCCAGTACTTGTCATATACTGAGGTCGATGTAATTGACTAGCCCCTTCTTCTCAAGCTGCTAGCCTTGTGCCTAAATTAGAAATTGCTATAATGTCATAGCTTCGCTTCAAATATTTTAGTGTAGAATCTTCGAGCATCAAGGAGAAACAGACTTTTGGCTCATGACTGAAGCTTCAGAATAGACATTCACAATAGAGCCATAAATGGTGAGTTAAAAGGTGAAGCAAGCATATTTGTTAGAAGCAAGATTATTTGTGCAGACATGTATGTATATTTGAATACATATATACTTGTCTATATATATGTGTGCGCGCACGCACACATACGTCTATGCCTATGAGCGTACATGTGTATGTTTATTTGTATGTATGTGTATGACAAACAACGTGTGTGACAGCAGGTTTCCCTTACGTATCTCTGATATCGTCCAAAGAGATGTTGATGGCCTTCTGAAGCTTAAGGAAGAAAAGACTGCTATTATATTTATCGGCATTTAATTGAATTTCTCGAACCATGGAAAGATTGATACTACATTTTAATAAACAGGATGATACCGTTAATATATTGCTCTGAAGAGTGATTAGATAAGTTATACGTTAGATATTAGATGTGAAATTCATTTGTGAAATGCTAAATCCCAGATTAGATTCATTTAAAATATGGCATTTTAAATGTGTGTGCATATGTGTGTGTGCGTGTGTGTGTGTGTGTGTGTGTGTGTGCGTACAGGAATACATACACATACATATCCACACACACACACACACACACACACATATATATATATATATATACAGACAAATAGATAGATAGATAGATAGATAGATAGATAATTAGATAGATAGATAGATAGATAGATAGATAGATAGATAGATAGATAGATAGATAGATAGATAGATAGATAGAGGCATGGTTTTGTTCAAGATTGTCTGTAGGAGTGTATATATGTGCCCACACATGCCAAAAAAGATCTAATATATTTAAGAAGGATTAAGATCAAGAGTATTAGTAATAAATATTTGAAAAAAAATGCAGAACTTGTGTGAAATAAATTAAATGTATATCAATATGCTTTTGAAACTTGATAATTTGAAATTCTATAATATGAAACGTTATTAGATATATCTTCTGTTAAGCTGGTTGCAGCAGCATCGAAAGTCGTTGGACGATTCCATATTTCAAAAACTTGGGATGCTTTTCAATATGCATTCTAAAACCGTATTTTCACTAAACCTAAAACGTATATAGTTTTAAATATTAAAACAACCCAAGGTATGGTTTGGTCTATGTCAATATCAATTATGCAATGGGAAAACAACATTATCTTCATGCGATATAAACTTCTCAAAATTTCCTAAATGCCGCAAAATGAAGCTAATTCATGTCAGCGTAGCTTCAGAAATTATTATCAATCACAGAACACATTTGCTTGACTTCATTCTGAGTAATCTTTGAGTTAATTTCAAAAAAAATCAGAAAAAATTATAAATCTATCGTATATTTACTTCCATACATTAAAGTTATTATATAATGCGTAAAAGTTGGGTTTAAGATATCGCTTTTTCTATATTAGACTGGAGAGAAGACATAAGAATAGGGAGCCTTCATATAACTGTGGTGGTGGTGGTGGTGGTGGTCGTCGTCGTCGTCGTGGTATTGGTGGCCATGTTGTTGGAGTGGTGCTGATCGTCGTCGTCGTCGTCGTCGTCGTCGCTGTGGCAGTGGTCGGGGTCGCCATCCTCGTCGTCGCTTTAGTCGTAGTGATGATGGTGATTGTCTTCGTATAGTTGGCGTGGTACAATTTTTTTCTGTTTTGGTGGGGGTATATTTGAAGCAAATTTAACCTGTTTACATCCATTGAAAGCTTTTGGCAAAATTAAAACATGTTCACATATCGTTTATCGACATGTCTCTTAACATCAAGTCTAACATAAAGGAAATCTCGTTAGTGTTAATAGGTAAAACAGTTCCAGAAGCCATTAAGAATTATTCTCCCGATACAAACTCAAAACCAATTACATCTCATTCACCAGCATAAAAATCATCTCATAAGAGCACATTCTTTTATCTTTTTATTTGCATCAGTCATTTGACTCTAGCTATGCTGGAATACTGCCTTTAGTCGAGCAAAACGACCCCAGGACTTATTCTTTGTAAGCCTAATATTTATTCTATCGGTCTTTTTTACCGAACCGTTATGTTACGGGAACGCAAACGCACCAGCATCGGTTGTCAGGCGATATTAGGGACAAACACAGACACACAAACATACACACACACACACATACACACACACACACACACACACACAAACACACACATAAAGACAAAATATGTGTGTGTCTGTCTGTCTGCAAAATTTTAAAATAGGATAAAATCTTTATAAGAATTTATCAAGTAGTAAGCGTGATAAACCTCAAAAACGGAAAAATTATAATTATTCCCTTTAAATACATTTTTTATATTAAGGGCATTGATACACATAAATACCTCACGCTATCAGGGACTCTTAAAGTCAAAACTACCGCAAAAAATACAGTGTACCGAACGCGAGGGAATGCAACTCTTCAAGTGAGCTCCTTAAAAACAGATTCAGCCGCATATCATATGATTTCATAATTAGTGCACAAAGTGCACTTTTTAATCGTCATATATACATACATATATATATATATATATATATATATATATATATATATATATATATATATATATATATATATATATATATATACATATATATATTATATAAATAAGAATAAGACCGTTTTTTAAAATACCGATCATATCAAGTGGCCAGCATGAGAATAAAAAATCTTATAGGTATTAATTATTATTAAAATTGTAATTAAGGGCATCTAAGAGATACTACCATGCTAGAGATAGCAGTCAAAATTTGACTCAAAATATTTTTTCTCTGCTAGTTTATTTGTCTATTTGACTTTTCACTTTGTGCTGTATCAAGTGGTTTTAGATTCAAGTTTTGACTGCTATCTCTAGCATGGTGGTATCTCGTAGATCCCTTTAATTATGATACACACACACACGCACACACACGCACACACACACACACGCATATATATATATATATATATATATATATATATATATATATATATATATATATATATATATATATATATTATGTATGTATGTATATATATATATGTACATATATATAGTTCAAATTTATAGAAAAACAAAGACGAAGACAGGTATACTAACCTGACGCTCGGGAAAATGGAAAAGTCTCATATATATATATATATATATATATATATATATATATATATATATATATATATATATATATATATGACGTCTTCCGTTCGAAATATTAACTTTTAGAAAGTGACGAGCAACCGAGGTTATCTTTGCAATTAAAAGGCAAAACTATCTCTGGAAAACTGTAAAATCTAAAAACAGCATGCAAGGTAGATATTTCCAAACCAATCCAATGTTAATTTTAAACTCAAGGCAATGCTGTTTAAAAGGATAGTGATTTTAGAGCCGAATATAGAAAATAATGGGTATATTTCGATTTTGTCACATTTCATCAACGACTCATACTGAGTTCAGTTAACTACATTTGGAGATAATCAGCATGCTTAGAAATACGTGGAAGACAATGACTCTGACTTTGAGTATCTGCATTAAAGATGTATGTGTGAGTGTCTGTGTGTTTTTGTGTGTGTACATATATGTAAGTATATATGTATGTTTGTGTGTGTGTGTGTGTATTTGTACGCACACATTCCACACACATATAATTTGTTTGTATAAGTAAGATTCTATAAATTAGAAATATAAAATATATATGTGATGTACGTTATATGGCTATATTTCGATTTTGTATCTACTTTGTAAGATTATTTGAATTTGTGTATTGAAACAAATTTTGTTTCGTCTTGGGAGAGTCATTACGCCTATAATAATCCTTTCTATTATAGGCACAAGGCCTGAAATTAGGTGGTTTGGGTCCAGTCCATTAAATCGAAACCAGTACGCAACTGGTGCTTAATCTATCGACTTTGAAAGGATGTAAGGCGAAGTCGACCTCGGCGGAATTACGCCAGTAATGCATTTCAATTTCTTTATTATTAGTCAATTGGTTAAATACCTATCCAATAAATTCATCGTTTGCTTAACAGGTACAAAGTAAACGTTGGAATGAGAACAGTAGTCACCGAATTGCTGGAAAT
>NC_142937.1:81282772-81305272 GCF_046866305.1 Octopus bimaculoides | reverse complement strand
TTTGTCCCTTATGAGGTTTTTTTCACGCTAGATACTTGATAAATTCTTATAAAAGATTTTATCCTATTATTGAATTAATTATATATATATATATAGTTTACGCCATAAGATGTAAAGACTTCGACAGAACGAGAAATAATTAGTTTTTAATTGTTGAATCCGAAATAGATGAAGTTAATAAATGAAAGTGGTAAAAAGCTCTTTGAATAAAAAAATCTCGAAGGCTACTCATGGGACTCGAACACACAGCTTCTGTAAATATGACGGACGTTCTACCATTGAGCAGAACATCTCCGAATGTATCTGCCTATGTTAGAATATTTGTTCTTCACGGCGACAATTGTTTACGTCGTAGCAAATTGAAACATGGAGAGAACGAGATATAATTCGCTTTTGACGATTGAACTCGGAGTAAAGAAAGTTATAAATGACAGAATGTAAATACTGAGTTGGAAAACCATTTTTAAAGAAAAGTCATATGCTATGGATAATTAGTGAAGAAACAGAAAGAAGAAAAAGTGAAACGAAAGAAAGAGAAACATAAAACCGCAAGACGGAAATTCGTAAATTTGTCACTGATCACACAAATGTACGTACATGCATATATTCACAGAAACATAGATACATACATACATATATGCATACACTCATGTATATCATGCATATATATATATATATATATATATATATATATATATATATATATATATATATACACACATTCATACATACAAACACATGAAGAGGATTCCTGTTAATTCGATCAAGGAAACAGCCTGCGCATGAAATTACGTGTAAGTGGCTGAGTACTCCATACACACGCGTAGTTTTAACAGAAATTCAGTGTGATGTGACAAGACTATCTCTTTCAATTACAGTTACTGCTTATCTTTGCCAGCTGAGTGGACAGGGAGAACGTGAAATAAAGTGTCTTGCTCAAAGACACAGAGCTCCACTGAGAATGGAACACACGACTTGGAAGTATATAATACTACCGATACTATTGGGTAATCCCGAAGGTGAACGAGCTTTATAACGGAAATAACATAACTATATACTGTACATATTGAATACATATATATATATATATATATATATATATATATATATATATATATATATATATATATATATATATATATATATATATATACATATATATATATCATACACATATTACATAGATATACATATATTCATATATATGCGTATTTATATATATGCAAAATAAATTTTATATATACATGTATATATATATATATATATATATATATATATATATATATATATATATATATATATATATATAGGTATATATGAATATATATATATATATATATATATATATACATACTTACATATGTATGTCTGTAAGTATGCATTATGTATGTATGCATATACATACATACACACATACATAGAAACATGCACATACATATATGGTGGTGATAGAAAGATCAAATAATCTCTTCCGTCTTTGTGAAAGGGGGGGGTACTAACTGTGTGTGTTAATATGGTCATACACATCTCTGATACATTTCGATAGTAAATAATGTAATATATAATTATTTTACTCATAAGCAGTTAATTACTGGAATGGCATCATTAATGCTTGTATGCTATATCATTTTTCAATTAATAGCTCCTTTAATTTCAGAACGTCTTATATTACACATAAGATAATGCAAGAAATAGACATACTTTTAACTTACCCTGGATAGTATGTGATAGATACTATGGATAGTATGTGATAGATAAATGAAATACATAAAGTATATAGGTGTTATATACATTTACGTTGCTTTACATTTAACACATCGATTTTATTTTTTCGATATATCGAAAGGTTCTTTCTCACTTTCTTTACTTTTAGTGGAAATGTCCAGTTTACTTATTCTCCAGACATTGGATAACTGCCAGTTTTCGTTGAAAAAAGAGATATCATAGAATCGTGCCAAAATTACTTTACTATTTAGCTTCCAGGCTAAATAGCAAACTGAGTGTATAAACATAAAACTCTTCAGTTTTGCAGACGTAAGTTACAGCAATTTAATGCAAGGTAGCACCATTTCGATTTTACGACGACGTGCCTAAGATATCTGAAAACCCCTGAAGTTAATCTTAATGACATCTAGATTTCAGTCGGCATTCTCTAAAGATATATATTATTTCATTTTAGCTGTTCTTATTTGAGACATATTACAACAGGAGGCTCTGAGGAACCCTACCTTTTCACATTTATTACTACATTACACCAACTCATACAAATTTTACGCATACCATTAAACTTAACAACTCCTTCAGTTTTGCTACACTACAACCTCCATGTAGACTCCCTCATCCTTATCGTCAAGAACGTTCTTTGATTTAAGATAGAACAATCATATAAACAAATAACATAATCAGTATTTCAACAATACTGAACATGATGAATCGTTTAATACTATATAATTTGTCAAGTTATCAAGATTCTCCAAGCAATAATGTGAGCAGTACCTAGACTGTAGAAACTACAGAGATTAATCTTTAGCCGTCTAGTTTACCATTATCAAATGACAGTTATCAATTGAGATTATATAGTTACTTAATTAGAAGAATTTTTCACTAGTAGCTTTTGTTAGTTTAGATATAATCGTATCACCATAACATTTCTAAGAAATTATAATCACTACTGTGTATACTTCATACCCATTACAGCTACATTAACGATTCTCGCATTTCATGGAGACATCTGGCAGTTGTAGAAAACAGTATGCATTATGCAGGCCAGATAAAAGGCATTTCAAATTCTGCTGAGGTTGACTTTGCCTTTCGTCCTACGAGGTTGACTAAACAAATACCAGTAATCGACGAACTGCCTCCCCAAAGCCTTCAGGTTTGTGCCTGTAGTAGAAAGAATTATTTAATAATGGTTTGACTTGTTTCCATGCAACTTCATGTCTCATTGACTCGTAGAACGAACCTGGCTCATCAGGCATCTGAAGATCAAGTAACAAGAAATGAGACAATTTCAAGATGACTTCTAGATGTTACGCCTCTACTGCTCAACCAATAACGTGGTGTTATTGGTTTCTAAGCGACATCAGTTCTTTGTTGTTAAGCAGAAAACTAGCTGTCACCCCACCCCCTTTGTATTGAAATGCAGTATTGTTTATTTAGCCACTTCAGTTCATATTATTTGCTGCTACAATGACGAAAGGATGAAAGGCAAAGTCGACCTCGGCGGAATTTGAACTCAGAACGAAACGGCAGACGTAATACCGCTAAGCATTTCGCCCGGCGTGCTAACGTTTCTGCCAGCAAACTACTTACCACACAGCCACTCCTGTGCCTAAATATATAGTCTTTTATTTTGTTTTACTTGTTTCAATCATTTGACAGTGGCCATTCTGGAGCACCGCTTTAAATGGTTTTAGTCGAAGAAATCGACCCCAGGTCTTATTCTTTTTTTTTAAGCGTAGTAATTATTTAATCGTTCTCTTTAGCCGGCTGTTATTAAGTAACTATATAATCTCAACTCATAACTGCCGTTTAATAATAGTAAACTAGGCGGTTAACGATTAATCTCTGGAGTCTCTATAGTCTAGGAACCGCTCACATTATTGCTTGGGGAATCTTGAGAACTTCACACACACACACACACACACACACACACACACACACACACACACACACACACAGAGATAGATAGATAGATAGATAGATAGATAGATAGATAGATAGATAGATAGATAGATAGATAGATAGATAGATATATGGTGGGCTTCTTTCAGTTTCCGTCTCCCAAATTCACTCACAAGGTTTGATCGGCCCGAGACTATAGTAAAAGATACTCGCGCAAAGTGCCACGCAGTGGCTCTAAACCCGGAACCATATGATTGGTAAGCAAGTATCTTACCACACCGCCACGTCTGAGCCTATATATATGTACACACACACACACACACACACACACACACACATATATATATATATATATATATATATATATATATATATATATATATATATATATATATAGGGAGAGAGGGAGAGAAAGTGAGAGAGAGAAAGAAAGAAATAGCTAGCTAGATAGATAGATAGATAGAAAAACAGATTTATATTTATTATATATGCATCATTCAACACACACAAACACACATACACAGACACACACATAGATCTATGTACATGCGCATGAGACGATATTCTGTATAATTTCTGTCTTCCAAGTACGCGTGTACATATGAATATATATATATGTACGTGAGCGCACCGCAACGTTAAATATGAGTATAATTTAGATCTAATATTATATAGCATTTAATGCATGTTTTTGTTCTTTGAAAATATATTACTCCAGGTCTATGTATGTACGTAATATGTATCTATGATTGTGTACGTGTGTCTCAATATGGCGTAATATCTGAATAACAATATAGGTTAAACATTGACTGTGAATATTACTTCAAAGATGGCGGTGAAATACTTTGAAGGAATGTAAAGGAATGTAAAGGGAAATGAACGAAGGATGAAACGAGAAGATAGGATAAGAAAAAAATAAGAGAGCAGCTATGAAGGCGAATGACAGGATTGTGAAAGGAATGTGAGAAATAGCGTGACCGCATTATGTGGCGTCAGGTCTAGCATTTGGTTCTGTTGTGTTTCAAACCTAAAATAAGAGGCGAAATGTATGTCGGAAATTTTCAGGCGTCTTAATGGGTGACTGAAGTTTAATATTCAATGTTAGAAAACAAGTGTGAATGTGACGAACGGATGTTACTCTGAAGAAAGTATAGAATCATTGGCGTATAAGTTTATACAACATTAGCAAATAAACTCCAGAGAAGACACAGGCAATATCTGAATGTTAGATACACACGTAGACTTATGTATGCAATACATATGTCATATGCGAAAATAATAACCCAATCAAATATAAACGAGCGTCTGTGTGTGTGTGTGTGTGTGTGTGTGTGTGTGTGTGTGTGTGTGTGTGTGTGTGTGTGTGTGTGTGTGTGTGTGAAAACATATAACATAAGAAAATGTAGATAAACACACGTACCCTAAAATTTGAATTATGAAGTATAAATATATATATATATATGTGTGTGTGTGTGTGTGTGTGTGTGTGTGTGTGTCTTCACTTATTGAACAGATAAATGTAAAACACTACCCACCACTAATTCACAAATAACACATTTCCGTCACACGTACATTTTAAACATATAATCAGATAGCCAAACAAAAGCGCGCGCACACACACACACACACACACACACTCACAAGCACAAATTTATTTAGTAAGTAAGCAAAGAGCATTGCTTCAATCACATTGAATTTTATAATATGCAATCTCACTGGAGTATGCAGACAAGGAATCACATATATGCACTCAAACAACACACACACACACACACCTTTGCAGACTTGCATTAAACAGCATAAAATTATGCAAAAGCCGTTGAAATACATGAAAAGATTGATAAAGATGAAGTAAAAGAATAGCAGTGACATTGTTTTAAAAGTATATTTCAAATGTCGACATATACTCATTTGCATAAGAAAGAGTGACGTGGAATTTTTAACCAGAAACACACTCAAATAACCTAGGCATACGTTTCATATATGCTTATTCACAATGAGAGAGGAAAGAATACAGAATCACAAATAGCAGTGCAGGACGACATCAATGCTATGGAGAAATATTGGCTAATTCAGTACACCATACTTACATGCACACACACGCGTACACACGCACGCAAACACACATACTCACACACACATACAAACAAACACTGATATGCATATACGTATATATATATGCATGTAGGTGTGTATGTTTATATTCAATTCTATGCATAAAACATACAATATGTAAATAAGTCTGTATACATATATATATGTGTGTGTATGTGTAAGTGTGTTTGTGTGTGTGTACATATATTTTATATATATTGGGCCTTGAGCCTAGAGTAGAAAAGAATATATATGTATATAAATATGTTAAGGTATATGTGTACACACATTTGCATATTGTAAGTTTTATATTTAGTATTGAATACACACACACACAGACATAACGTTTATGGCTTATATAGGGAGGAAACAAAATGTAAATAAAATCACGGTTAGGGCATGAGTGGTTAGAATAGGGATAATGTGGGGAGGAAAGAAGAAGAAGAAGAAGAAGAAGAAGAAGAAGAAGAAGAAGAAGAAGAAGAAGAAGAAGAAGAAGAAGAAGAAGAAGAAGAAGAAGAAGAAGAAGAAGAAGAAGAAGAAGCTGAGGACCTTATTAAATTAGGAAGGGCAATATATAGCAAATCCCTTTATCTGGACAAATGATTTATCAAATTTCGTTCAATGGGAGGAAATTTATTTGGCCACTAGACAGCATTTACCAGCGTCAACCTTATGTAGACAAAAGCGAAAAATATGAATAAATTGGTAACCCTGACCATTGTCAAGGAATAAAAATAATAATGAGGATATTAGAGATGTGTATCGTGGGCGATGTAGTGTGCTTTGTAGAAGAATGGCATAAGCCACCTGCTAGCTAGCTAGCAGATCCATTCTGTGACCTTAGAGTGTGTAAGCAGGGGAAAAGAGATGGAGAAAAGTGAAAAAGTGGGGCAATCTATTAGGAGTGGATGTGCTCTAAAGAATTAAAGCAGAAACTAAGAATTTAGAAGGTAATTGGAAAGTGGTCAACACGTTTATAACCTATGTTAGTTTTCAAAGAATATGGCTTAAGTGAATTGAAGATATATAAAAGAGAGAAAAGAGTGAAAATGTAGAAAAACCAAATATAGAAACAATGAATAAATAAATAAATAAATAAATAAATAAATAAAGATGCATAGATTGAAAATTAATCCTTCGCTAATGACACATATATAACGGCCCTATGAAGGATACTGAAGGTAAAAGAGTTACAGGTTAAATATATAATGCATTATGTTTAAAAATGAAAAATAAAAAAATTTAATTATGATTAAGAGTCTAAAATGAACAGAAATAAAAAATGAAATTAGATATGAAGGGCATTGTTAAACCTTTGTAAGCAGATGAGGATAGTGAGACAGTATAAAGAACATCAAATTTAACTTGAAGAATTCGTCGATTCTAAGATACAGACCTGAATGTTATGAAAACTGCAAGTACTACAAATTAACATCTTTATGATTGGTTCACCATACCTACCATTTTACTAAAGTGACATGGTATTTTGTTTGGATACAGTGAAATTTCCGTATCCCATCATTTTTTCTCAATTGAGATACTTTCTGACCAATGGCTGCTACTATCAATGTTAAAATGTGCATTACCATAGGATGAAAAGCAGCAAAGATTAGATACTGTTGAGATCAGACGTTGCGACTTCTCATAACTGAATGTATGCGGACTTAAGCATTACTTCATTCGAGATTTCATTTTAATTCGATTTGTCTGTAGCTAGATATGGAGATATTCCATTAATATTTATACAAAAACCTACCTCTCCAACAAAACTGCAAATATTCCAATAGATCATTTCAAAATGTAAGTGGAAAAATAAAATGTCCGGACAGATCTTTTCGATTTTCCAATTATCACTGCGATCATGATATAAAGCATTGATTTCAATTCCAGATTCCATACAAACATCAATTTATTCAGACATCACTGCAGCGGAATGACGTAAAGTATATACATAATTAAACACACACATACACAAATCACACAGATTAATGTTATACACATACATGTGTATATAAACCTGTCTGTTGGTCTGTATATACGTATCAGTATATGTATGTATAAACACATAAATACACACAAACGCACATATACATGTGTCTCTGTATATTAGCATTCATAGATGTTTACTTGAATGTATATATGTATGTTTGTATGTACATACATACATACATACATACATACATACATACATTCACGTGCATATACGTATATGTATAAATAGAGTAAAGATAATTACACATATACATATAAGTATATCTTCTCATATATATATATATATGTACATGCGAGTGTATTTATGTCAGTGTGTGTGTGCGTGTGTGTATGTGTGCGTGTGTGTGTGTGTGTGTGTTTGCATGTGTGTCTTATATGGTAGTCTATGTTCATACATTTGTGTGTGTGACATTGTCTGTGTTGCTTTGTATGCGAGGGGGGGGGGGTGTATATGTAACTACGAGTCATGATTCCCTTCATTAAATGCTTTATGTATGAGGTTGTTAAATGAAGATGTTTATCACTGAAAGATATAAATGCCGAAATATTGTGATTCAATAATTTCTACATTTAATACAAAAAAATATCAAAAAAAAAAGACCAAAAAGAGAATACAAGTGGTTCCTTCTCTATGTTATTAACAATCTGTCGACAGCAATATATATTTATCGTTTTATTTAGTTGGATGGCATTGTACTTGTGTATGTGTGTGTATGTGTGGGTGCGTGTGTGTGTGTTGTTGTTTATTGTAATGGTTGGAAAATTCTTATTAAGATTATATTTGATATCAATATTTCGATGACAACTGTAAAGATAAGCTGGATCAATTGATTGTTTCATTTTTGTCTGTTCTGATGCCAAACACACAAGATTTATTGAGAAAATGGAAAAACCAAAGGATCAATTGGCAGTTAACTTACGAATATATGTCTGCTTTAGTTATTTGCAACAACAAAAACAATATGCCACACAAAGACAAAGGCACCCCTACGTACACATATATGCGTTAGCAGAAATACGATGTAGAAATAAACGCTAGCGTGAGTTATTTCTGGTACTGCCTGACAAAAACAATTTCGCTATGAGTAATGTTATTCCGTTATTCTCGAACGATATTCTTTATAAATAAAAAAAATATATCTCGGATTTTGAATTCCTTTCTCAGGTTATTTCGCTGAGACGAATCGGAGATTACCAGCGATATAATCAATCGCTGCTCATCCTCACAACTGTCAACATTTTCCCCGGAATGTACATTACCAAATTGTCCCAGCTACATGGAATAAGGAATTCAGACTGCAAGTTATTTCTCATTTTTAAAGAACAATATACGAGAATAAGGGAAAATCTTTATTCATAGCGAATATTTTTGTCGGATATTATAAGAAGGCTACTTGTAGCATTTATGTCAATATCGCATTTCTAGTAATTTCCATCAGGTTTGGTGTTCTATCTGAAGCCAGCAAATCCACAACCTTCTGCCTCAATAAACACCATTGTTCCTGAAAGTATTTTTCTTGTACGGTTTCCTTGAAGCAAACTTTCCTACACCTCGATCATTGTATCTTACATTTATTTATACACAGACAGACAAAGACACACACACACATGTATTTTATATTTCAGAATTCCAAACTTTTACGTCTGTTTTCATGTTGACACGTTTCAAAGTACTTATGTGTTTGAGGTTCCATGTATTCATATCTATCTGTATGTAATTGTCTTCGATGGTGTTTTCTTCATTCCTTCTATCTTCTTGTTACCTTTTAGCTGGCTTTATAAATTTTTGACTAATTGATCCAGATGTTCAAGAAGGCGTTCCACATTATTCACAGAAACTTTAACTGTAACGAACATGAATCTGAAAATAACCAAATATGATACAAGCTGTGTATGAGATCCAAAACCCTTTTACACAAACGTGCAATTAACTTCCCGCCGAGCTTAAATAAATAAATAAATGACATTTTTGTTTCTGTTTTTGTTCTTGTCTTTTTTTGGAGGCGGGTAGTTATATAAATGTTGCTTTATATTTGGAGTTGGTGAGGCGAACGTAACTGATTTTATTACTGTTGGTTTCTTTATTCGTGCTGCTGCGTAAGAAAATATTCTAGTTGTTATTACTATGTTACGTTTTTACGTTGTTATATGGTTTCTTTAACAAATGGAATGTTGTATTCTTAAGTTTCAAGCACTTAAATACCAAGGCCGAAGCAAACCAAAAATTCTTTCACAAATCAAGAAATAAACAATTATAGTAAAGTGGTGTATATGTCTGCCTGTATGTGTGTATGAATGAATGTATTTACGCATGTATGCATTTATGCATGAACGCATGTTTGTGTGTATATGTAAGTCAGTAATTATATATATATATATATGTGTGTGTGTGTGTATGTGTGTGTGTGTGTGTGTGTGTGTGTGTGTACGTATGTATGTGTGTATGTATGTATATATATATATAGGTGTGTGTGTGTGTGTGTGTACGTATGTTTGTGTGTATGTATGTATATATATATATATATATATATATATATATATATATATATGTGTGTGTGTGTGTGTGTGTGTGTGTGTGTGTGTAAGTATATGTGCGTGTTTACGGAAATACGGGTGTATTTGTTTCTTTCTGTTTGTATGGCTTCATGTAATTCGCTGTGACAGTCTGAAGCCATGTTATAGAGATTTTGTATTGAAGAATTCAGTATCGTGTTTTGGCTTCTACGTAATTTTGTGAGCGTGTTATGTGTGCGTTAATGCTCTTTGTAAATATATATATGTTATACAACTGTATCTGTATAGATTTGAGCACGATTGTGTTTGTTTGGCAGGAACAGTTTATATAAATACATATTACTTCTGGTTTCTATATCTGTCGGGTGGATGTTTATCGGATCGTATATATTTTCATGTATAATTACTTATTTCATGTCAATTCCATCAGTCTGAATAGATTTGTCTCCCCTTATAGCTTCGAGTGAAGCATTCACTACTTCGGTTTGTTGTTTTGAGGTTTTACGCATTTGTGTTTTCGTTTTGACATGTAAAAATTAGTGCATCTGAGGAGCTTCATACCATGTAAATGAAAATGATTTTCAATACTTCACAGTACGCGTTCTATGCACAAACATTGCAGACCTGCAAAATTGTTATCCCATATACCGCTGACAAATACACGTTTGTATGTTATCAAAAAATCAGTAAGTCTGTATGTGTGCGTGTGTGTTTGTGTGTGTGTGTGTGTGTGTGTGTCTGTGTGTGTGTGTGTGTGTGTGTGTGTGTGTGTGTGTGTGTGTCTGTGTGTGTGTGTGTGTGTGTGTCTATCATTGTGAAACAATAAGTCATGGGAAGGAGTTTTGGTTAACATTCCTAGGAGGTAGAAGCGTCCGCATAAAGTCACTCATTAGATTGTCTGGTCTGTCTGAATGGTGTAACAAATGAGGCGGAGGCTGGGGTTGTGGAAGAGGTGTGGCAGAGAGGGTCGTGTGTATGAAGAGGCGGTGTGCGTGTACTGAAGTCCTATGCGTGGGTGGAGATTGAGGGTAGATGTCGGCGGTGGGAGAGTGTACGTGTAAGTGGAGTGTATAGGAGTGACGTGGGACAAGGGGGAAATAGGAAGACAAAGTGAAATGGCGTAGAGAGGTAGGAAGAAAAAAGTGAGAAGAAAGAAAATTATAAGAATTGAGGAGGGGAATTCAAACCGAAATGTATGTTAGTTTCGATAAAGGAGAGATGTTACCATGTTCGATATCTCTGTCGTGCTTCGTGAACCTATCAACGAGATAGCGGCCAGTTTACCTGATATAGACAAATCACGAGAATCATTGGATCACATGCATCAGGTTACTAGAAGATGCAAGGAAAGGAGCCTGAATGAGGAATATGTGGTGGTTGAGTAAGCCATGTGTGGTGGCATAGGAAGGAAAGGGCATGAGTGGCCCGAGAAACGGGAGCAACAAAACAATCTTGAGGGAGGAATTGGGTTCAGGGAACGAGGAGCTATGGACATCGATCCTTCAAAAGTTGACAGCGAGCTTACAGGATCGAATAGCTGGGAGAGAAAAGAAGCGAGATGTGGCAGGGTCATAGTGTAAGCGGTGGAAGAGGCAGAAGGTGATGCCTTGGTGGAGCCGGGTGGTATAGCGGTAGATAAAGAGAAAGGGAATAGAATGGCTGGAATTCTGGACGAGGAGTATAAGGGGTATGGTATGTCAAGGTACGACGCAGAAAGAGCAGATTAAATGAGCGTAGATTGGTAACCACGTCGAATAAAAAGCGGGTCGTGTACTGAGCCTGCGTATCGAAGTCGTAGCTACTGCTGCAGAGGCGTAAGAGACGGAGGGCTGGGAATTGGATATGGAATGCTTGCAATGGTTAGGGTACTACGATAAGGCCATCAGTAACATAGCCTAACGAAAACGAAGTCAACTGATTTTCATTTTAAAGAAAATATATTTCATGCAAGAAATCTGAAACATGAGAACTGGAATGTTTACATGAAATACTTAATTATGGAGTTCGTGTAAGGCGGCGAGCTGGCAGAATCGTTAGCACGCCGGGTGAAATGCTTTTCGTCTGTCTTTACGTTCTGAGTTCAAATTCTGCCGAGGTCGATTTTGCCTTTCATCCTTTCTGGGTCGATAAATTAAGTACCAGTTACGCACTGGCGTCGATGTAATCGTCTTAATCCCTTTGCCTGTCCTTGTTTGTCCCCTCTATGATTAGCCCCTTGTGGGCAATAAAAAAATAAGAAACGTTAGCACGCCGGGCGAAATGCTTAGCGGTATTTCGTCTGTCTTTACGTTCTGAGTTCAAATTCCGCCGAGGTCGACTTTGCCTCTCATCTTTTCGGAGGTCGATAAATTAAGTACCAGTTGCGTACTGGGGTCGAACTAATCGACTGGGCCCTTCCCCAAAATTTCGGGCTTTGTGCCTAGAGTAGAAAAGAATTATGGAGTTTGTGTTAATGCATGTGGAGTCGTTCGAGTGAAACACAAATTAGTGCTTATATTTGTTAAAGATTACTTAGTGAAATATTTCAAAAGGTTAGTCTAATGCAATAATCGAGAAAAATATCATCCCTTTCAAAAAAATGTGGACCCATAGAATACACGCACGGTAACACAAGCTTGGAAAGACCTGACGGAATCAGATTTCAGGAGAAGGTTGCCGTTGCTCAAATCAACGATCTTATCCCATTAGAACACAAAAAAGAACTGCTTAAAACGATATTGAGAGTAAAATCATAGAAAATTTCATTAATTTCTAATTTTAAAGAAGCTTTGAGCGTAGAATGGATAGATGTGAAACAGTTAAATACATACGGCACAACTCTAGCCCACATTTGTGCTTTCTCCTCTGACGCGACAATGATTAACATTATTCACTGGAGTTGGCGACTCTTGTAATTCCTCCACTCAAGAATTCTCGTCCCTTCTACTTTTGTCACTGATGTTGCGATTTGGAGGGGATACGATGGTCATAAGCACTACTTTTTTTCCAAACTCAGCAACTGGAAGCAAACCCAACTTTATCATGTTAAAGCCGTGATATTTGCTTATGAAATGCCAACAAAATTCTGAAACATTTCATTCATTTTCATTATTTCTAGATGGAGTTATTACTTGTTAAATTAACTTTGCTTTTTCTTACTCCAGCTATAAAGTCATTCAGAACCCTAGACCACTGACTAAATGTCTATAATTCATGTGTGTATGTGTATGAGAGAGAGAGCGAGAGAGAGAGGGGGGAGGGAGGGAGGGAGGGAGGGAGATGCCAGCATATCCAATTCAAATTCCAAAACCCCTGATGTATACGATGATAAACATGAGTGAACAAACGTATGTTATTCATTTTGCCTCATTTGAATTTTGCGATCCAATTTCGACCCATACGTTATTTCCAAAATATAATACCTTAGCTCGTTCATCCTTTCATTTATCAACCAGATATTCTAAAATATATCATACATGACATATCTACATAGCATTATACCATTATTCGCTCGCATTGGCAAGTACACCGAACACAGTTCAAATTTAACGCACCTGTCTGCTACTTGTGCCCGCCCACTTTATTACCTTTCTGTTCGGTTTCCCATCCACTAATCATTCCTATTATATTCAGCTTTATCATCTAATTTCTCTATGCTTATCTTCGCCATTCTTATACCAAGATATTAGTACAAGTATTTCTCCCCTTTTACTTCTAACCATCTTCACTCCATTATTAGTGTTCTTGAAAACCGTTCATTCTATCAGCATCTCCATCTAAATATTTTCGCTTCCTTTACTTTTCTCTCAGTCTCTTCCTTATTTCATCTCAATGTTTCACTGCTCTAGTAAAACTGCCTCTTCTCTTTTTCAAACAATCTATTTTTTAGTCCATTACGTCAAACATATATATAACGATGCAATAGATAGACTTCTCCTTGTCTATCTTTACCTTTCTTTTTTCGCCTTCTTTATACTTTATTCTTTTTGTTTAATTATTTCTTATTTTATTTCTTATATTTTTATCCTTCCAGCTATCTTATTTTTTTAACAG
Source organism: Octopus bimaculoides (assembly GCF_046866305.1). Lineage (NCBI taxonomy): Eukaryota > Metazoa > Mollusca > Cephalopoda > Octopoda > Octopodidae > Octopus > Octopus bimaculoides. Next base: position 81,291,013 of record NC_142937.1, on the reverse strand, counting down.
AAGATTGACACTTCTTTATATAACGAAGTTTACAGTATTGTACGATAGGTATGTGTGTGTGTATGTGACTGTCAGAGAGAGACAGAGAGAGACAGAGAGTGTGTGTATATGTGTGTGTGTGTGTGTGTGTGTGTGTGTGTGTGTGTGTGTGTGAGTGTGTGTGTATGTTTGTGTGTGTGTGTGAGAGAGAGAGCTTATGGGTTTGTGTGGAGATGTCAGTCTGCGTGTACATCCTAAAATGTGTTTATACACAAGCACATACATGTGTATATATTCAAAGTTTCTCTCAGTCTCACGCACACACACACACACACACACATATACACGCACGCACAAACACACGCGTACACTCAGACACACATGCGCACTCGCACACATATATAAGTGTATTTATATCAGTGTAATTTTATACGTTCATTTCTGAGAAGATCGAGACATTTATTTTAATATTTGTTTTTGTGTATATGTGCTCGTGTGCATTTTTGTAATACATACACACACACACACATACACACACGCACACACACACATATATATATATATATGTGTGTGTGTGTGTGTGTGTATGTGTGTGTGTGCGTGTGCGTGTATGTATATACATATATGTGCATACACACATATATATGCAGGCATATATATATATATATATGTATGTATGTGTGTGTGTTTGTAGATGCTTGTGTGTACGTGTGTGTATTTATAATTTATTTATATCCACACATAAACTTTAAGAAATATTATATATATATATATATATATATATATATAATATTTTACTTAAAGTAGAATATAATGCGTCATGAATGGTACAACAATGCACTATAATAACAACAATGGATTATGATAACTGTTATAATTTAATTATTTATAGTTTGATATAATATTTCGGAATACAAAAATTCCTTCTTCAAATATCCCTAGGAATTGATCGAGTCACTGCTATAATCGGTTTTCCAACGTTTTTTTGGCGGGGGGGAGCGTCTCTGCAGTGGTCTCACGAAGCTCCTTCCGGATTTCCTAATAAGAAGTGCGTTAGGGCGGCCATATCTCAAGCTCGTGTGTGCTGGCACATCCGTAGCGCTGCTTCTAAGTTATGTATTATACGTGCAGTTTCCTTTTTTTTCATCTTCCTCTTTCTTTCTTTTTTTTTTATAAATAATATATGAGCATGTTATCAAAAATGAACCTACACGCATCCAGATGTAGCTAAATAATATTTTGACTACCAACCTCCAGCCTGTTGTTAATTTGGGGCACTAGTCTGTCTATGAACATAGCTTCCTTATTACTTAGATTACCCACATTTCTTTCATTGGCCTCAATTGTGACTGTTATGCTTTTGTCGGTGTTCCGGTATCTGTCTAGATGTTTTCTGAAGGAGGAGGCTCTCGTTTTCAGATGTTCCTTGATGCGAATGTGTAACAGTCTTGTTGTGCTACCCACATAGTACTTGTTGAATTTGTTACATTATATTCTATACACATTTACCCGTTAGCATAAATATGTGTCACGAACGGGGCACTTTGCTAGTGTGCATTGCCCGTTTCTTTGCGAGGTGTCTTCTCAGAGAGGAGCCGGAGTGGGCTAGTTGTATGTCTAATCCTTCTCTTCTTATGGCTGTAGTTATCCTCTCGCTAAAATGGGGTATTTTAAGGAAGCATGTGTTGCTGGGTTTTCTGTTTGTTCTGCGTGTTTGTTCTCTTAGGTACTTAAGCCGATTTACAATGGATATAAGGTATCTCTAGGAAGTGTGTAGTATGGGTCATCTTGTCCTCTGTCCTGCTGCACTTGGTCTGGATGCGTGCAAGTTCATTTCTGGCGTATCTTATTTTGGCACCGAGTGGAAGTGCTGAACTCTACTGAACAAACATCTCCACTTGCTGCTTTCCTGTAGAACTCCGTGTGGATCTCTCCTTCTTCTGTTATTTTCAGTTGGAAGTCAAGTAGCGGTAGTGATCCAGTGTTGTTGGGATGTTCCATAGTGAACTGTATGTTCATGTCCATGTTGTTGAACGTCGTGAATATTCTGTCAGCCTCTTCATGGGAGGATGTGAGTATGAGGACGTCATCTACGCACCTAATGAAGAAGGGCATGAGCGGCAGATGTTGAGTGTTCGACATTCCAGATGGTTCATATAGGTGATGACTAGTAGGCTCGAGAGACTGGATCCCATGGGGAGACCTGTTGTCTATTTGTATATGTGATCATGGAAAGAGAAGTAGATGCTGTCCATGATGATGGACAATAACTGATGTATATCACCTGCAACTTGTCCGAACCAGTGGATGTCGGACGCTACTATGCAGTCAGTCAATAGGTTGGCCACCGTGTTTGCTGGTACCGTTGTGTACATTGAAACAACGTTAATACTAAAGGCATATCTGTTTTGCTTACGTTGGCCTGGGGGCATTTGGCGCAAAAATCAACACGTCAAGCAGCTCATGAAAGTGGATTAGCAAGACACGCAATGCGTATGGTGATGTATAAAAATTTGAATTTTCGTCCGTGGAAACCCCGTTACATGCAGAATCTAAAACTTGAAGACTGTGACCATAGAAGTCCAGAAGTCCAGAACTCCAAGAAGTCCAGATCTCACTTCATGTGATTTTTACCTGTGGAGTCACACAAAAGAAGAGGTGTACAAAACAGAGCCTCACAGACTGGAAGAATTGGAGACACGGATTCTGGAGATTCGCAATGATATCCCAGACGACGTCCTTCAGAAGGTTGTTCATTCCATCCCTCACCGTTTGAGGAAACTGGTTGATGCCACCGGTGCTTACGTTGAAGTATGAAGGTTTCCTTTCGTTTTCCCATGTAATAAAGAACACGTATCAATTGCTTCAATAAATTTGTAAATGGAATATGGATTTAATTACCAATTTTTAATGCCTATTTAATTTTCACCCACCCTGTATACATGCACATGCGAATGTGTGCGTGTCTGTATGTATGTCCATGTGTGTAGGTTTTTAGTGTTCAGGTTTGACAACTGTTTTTTGTCTGTTTGCACCCCCGTAACTCAGTGCTTAGGTCAAAGAATAAGTATTAGACTTTAGAAATATATCAATACCAGATTCTACCCTTCATATCAGTGACTGAAAACTTCATTAACAGTTATTCTCTCCTATCTTTGGAGAATTGTGCTGTAGGCTATGGTAAGTGTATAAGAATAAAAACGAAGAGTTTTATCTGAAGAATGTTAGAATTTGATGACTGTGATTTGATGTGAAACTGAAAGACAAGAGCACATATCCCCGTCTTATGGTTGTTTGAGTAAGCACTGTACATTGAGGGGAGGGTGCCCCAAATGAGTAAGCTGCTACTACTGCTACAACAGGTCGTGATAGAATATAGAGATATAGAAAATATTGAAAATATCGAGAAGATTTACCTGAACAGCGAAAAACAGATACTTTGCAGGAAAAATTGTAGGCTTTGGAATTATACCAGCAAATTCATAGCCGAATGGAGAACGTTGAGAATATTGACAATATTGGATTCATTGGAAATATTGGAAATATCATGAAAGTTTAGATAAACAGCATTTAATTAGATTTATTTCGGGAAAATATATTATGACGTTGTGTTTATGTGAATAAATCAATTGATATTAGATTTATAGGTGAAAACATACACTAGAGAGGACGAGCGGGATAAATATCATGCAGGAAATAGATTTTTTCAATGTAAATTTATAGGACAAGGGACGCAACAATGCGTACATTTTAGGTTTAGGGTGATCAATTAGGAATATGTAAACACAGTAAGATGAATACGTAACGGTAAATTAAATGGTGACAAGTTCTAATAAAATGGGATCAAATACACTGGTGTTAAAAAATAAGAAGCAAAAAACATTAGTTTGGAGAATGTGAGGAGTGTAAATGGTATAAAATCTTCAAAAAATCTTCAGAAATTTTTTTTTTAATGGCTATAATAGCTCACGGTGACAAGCATGAAAACTATGACGTATCAAGTGCATTCGGAGTGAGTCAGAAGGAATTTCATGCGTGTTTACTACAACTTCAAGTCAATGAACATGGGAATGGAATATTCTTGAAAGGGGTATCTAAGCTTGAAATACGTCGTTGTTGTGTTGAATGATAAGCAATGACTGAGGGGAAGCAACTCCCTAGCTTGCCATACATAGACACGCACGCGCACGCACACACGCACCCACACACACACACGCACACACACACGCACACACACGCACACACACATATACATATAGATATATACAAAAACGTGCGTATAGATATATGCACACTTATGTATGAGTGTGTATGTATGAATGTATGTATTGAGTGTAAGCTGCTACTGCTGTATAATGACAGGTCGTGATAAATTATAGGAATATAGCAAATATTGAAAATATCAAGAAGATTTACCTGAACAGTGTGAAACAGATACTTTGTAGAGAAAATTCTAGGCTTTTGGAATTATAGCAGCTAATTCATAGCCGAATAGAAAACCTTGAGAATATTGAAAATATTGGAATTATTGGAAAGGGTGAATATATGTGTGTGTGTGTGTGTATATAAATATTAATATATATATATGTATAAATATTAATCCATATATGTATATATATATACATATACACACACACAGACACACACATATATATATATATATATATATATATATATATATATATATATATATATATATATATATATATATATATATGCACACATACATACATATACATATATATGCACACACATACGTACATACATATAACAAAAAATATTAAGTATCACATTGTACACTGACGAAGACAGTCCGGTTGTCATCGCCAGTGTTCATATATGTCATTTAATGTACACAGTATTTAAGTATAAGCTGTTAATAGCTTCAAGCTGTGGAAATAATAACTGTGTCACAAAACAATCATTCAGGATAGGATTTACATGGCGGGTCTATGATAAAACGCAAGAAGAAAAAAGAAGATGACGGATATAAAAGATCGAATGAGAAATGCTTTAACGAGAAAATGAAAGGGAAAATGGAAGGCAATCAAGAGTTGTGTCTCCTGTATCCGTAGAAATCATAATTAATTTAATAGGTGAAGAACATTTGAAAGGGGTGGCCATTTTCTGTGAAACAGCTGCTCAATCCGAAGACGATGGTGTCTTCCATTTCGACAGAAGAAATGTGCTTACATTTGCTAAAAATTGGGGATCTGGGATTAAATAGTGTGGTTGAATTCTTGGATCTAAAAAAATGTAAGATCTTTCGGCTACACATACGTTGCATCTCTTTTATCCATTTATATACGTCGGAGATTTCTCGAAGATGCTTCACTTGTTTGTATGTGGTGTGCAATTGGTGTTCATATTCCATATATGGCTGGCCATCGTTGTGGTTTTATTTTTGTCCATGTTAGGAAAGAAGGCAGGTGGTTTGCGTATATATATTTTTTTTTAATTTGCCTTCGCTATAAGCCTACGTGATTTTTCGTTTCCATTACGTTGTTTTGGAGCACGCAACTTCATAAACGACTGAGTTTATCAAGTATACCTGACCGAATGGGTAAGCTTGAGGGTCTCAACAGTTAAAAGTAGTAGTTGGCTCTTGTTATGGCTTGTGAAATTTTCGTACAGAAGCTGTATGTAATTTTTACTCAACTTCTATTTAAAATGTTCCTGCATTTATGGTTTACTGAAAAATGCTTATCTAATAATGCCAGGAATAATTGGTTATGGTAGTCTTCGTATTCAAAGACAAAGCGGGGGCGAACCACATTGTTCTTCTGTATTTTTAGGTTTCATATTTTTAATTGAAGAATTGTAAGATATCGTATCTTTAAAGCTGATGTTAGCTAGGGCATTATTATACAAAGATAATATTTCCTAATATTTCCTTAGTTGAGAAGAAATTATATATCCTATTACTTATATGTTTTTCATTCGGTTTATGGAAGGTTTTATTAAAGTACGAGTTTAAAAGTCTAGAAAAACATTAAAGAAATCAACTTTAGACAGATTGGTGATTACAGTAATTTTGAGGACTAATTCACTAAATGTGTATATAAGATTTTATCATAAATTTCTCGTTCGTATGTACATCAAAGTCGTGATATATTCTCCAAAATTCGTCAACGTATTGACCAATATTGTGGGACGGGAACGTAGACCTCAATGTATCTAATACATAGAGACCTACATGATCACAGATGTCTGCACTATCATACGATGCAACAGCATGAAAATATTAGTAACTGATATGTAAATGCTGTGTGCATTAAATATCTATCAGTTACTTGGTGGAGTACATTTTTGTTGATCCAACCTATAGTAGAAGTGTAAACTATAAATGTGTATGTTTGTGTATGTGTATGTATGTCATTTTTCAGTTTATTTCAAGACCTCCTACCAATAGAGAAAGAACCGGTCTCCAATCTAGATCCTGATTATTCGCGTGTGTATATGTGTGTATGCTTCAGAGTGAAATATTAATACGTTATTATTTTATATTCCCATGGAGACAGAATATCAATAGTTTGCTTTTGGTTAGCATTGCGATATTTCTTCAGATTCTTTCGGTTCTTAGTTCAAGACCCAACGCTGGTGAAATTTGTCTTTTTATTTTTCAGGTTTGATAAAATAGAGTAACAGTCAACTTCTGGATTACATAATATCGACTAACGCCTTCTTCTTAAAATTTCTAGCCTTCTGCTTAAATCAGAGACTGTTTTTTCATAAATGTACCACTGCAGACCGATTGAGTTTCGGAAGGAAAATATTCATAAGAGTAGAAATAGATATTCTGGTTCCAACAGAGTCTATATTCATTCACGCAAACGCTAATACATACGTACATAAATACACTGAATGGTTATAGATGTCTACATGTATGTATTCTATATTTTCTTGTTTAGTAACGAGCATTATAAGAAAGACTAGAATTAGTGTTGAATGTAATAACGATTTCTTGATATTATCATAATTATGAAAATAATTATACTTCGGGAAAATATAGGAAATAATGTTCAGGATTTTATTTGATTAGCTGACTGAGCGTTCATTAAAAGAAACTGAACATTGTTAAGTGTATAGGATATATAATATTCTGATTTATTCAATATCAACAAAGAGAATCCAGTTATTAGCAAACAGACACTCATACAGGCGTCGCTCTTACCCGTTCAACAGAGCATCTGTGCGTATCATATAGAAACTTGCATACGTATATATACTTTAATAGAAGTATAATTTAAATGTGTATACATTAATATACCCACACACATATTGTTGTCCATACATATGTGTACATATGAATGTATATGTAAATATACATACACATATGCTTGTATGTGTGTGTATGTGTGTGTATGTGTGTGTGGGCGGGTGTGCTTGTGCGTGTTTATATATATATATATATATATATATGTGTGTGTGTGTGTGTGTGTGTGTGTGTGTGTGTGTGTGTGTGTGTGTGTGTGTGTGTGTGTGTGTGTGTGTGTGTGTGTGTGTGTGTGTGTGTGTGTGTGTGTGTGTGTGTAAAGATCCATTTGTTGTTGTATATACATAAGCTATATCTTTAGATCTTTGTGTTCATTGTTTGTATGTGTGTGTTGTACTGGAGTTCTGGAGTATGTGAATGTTTGCTTTTTTATGTAAATAGATGACATGACCCGCGTTGGGAAATATAGGCGCCTACTGCTGTTTAAACAGAAGGGAGTCTTTTCACACAAGGTGACATATAGATATGCTTGTGTCTATATATATACATACACACACACACACACACACACACACACACACACACACACACACACACACACACACATATATATATATATATATATATATATATATATATATATATATATATATATATTGAGCCATTGCATAAATAATACACTTTTTTCAATTGTGTGAACTAAAAGTTGGAGAGTGACCGCATAAACTACCTGCATCAACTTGCTATAAAAACAGGTAATAATTTTACCTTGTCCTTATTCTTAGCGTAAATTTTGGAGAGTGCAGTTCGTTTTAACAGCTATTTTTTTTTAACAGTTATTTTTTCAGCAGATTCGGTCAATGGGTTCCTCACAAACTTTCCGAGTTTAATCGCGCGCAGAGATTGAACGTGTGCTCTTCTCCGCTATCATGTCTCACGAATGAATCTAATTTTGGACCGAATAATGACTGGGGAGGAGAAATGGGTTCTCTATAAAAATGTCAAGCTCCGAGGACAGTGGGCAGGGAAAGGAGAAAGACCGGCAC
>NC_142937.1:81275272-81277772 GCF_046866305.1 Octopus bimaculoides | reverse complement strand
TCGAAGAATTATCACTTAGTCGGATAAACGGCTATAATCCAATTATGTTCCTTCACGATTTTTTGCTGTTTAGCTAAAAGGTGTAAATGTGGTTCTTAAGAATGCTAAATCCTAAGAGAGTCAGGAACGCTTAAATTTAAATGTTTTTAATGCTGTATATGAACACATCCATATTCCGTTGTTGACGGCCTTCTTAGTATATTTTAACGTCTTTATTTCACTTAAAAGTAGAAGAAATGTATGATTTCTTATATAACATAACAACCACAAGTGTATTAATAATTTACAAAGCTGTAACCTTGCATATAATATCAATACATCTCTACAAAAATAGTCATTTCTTCAAATTTCTTTACTGCTTCCCTATGATAAGAATATGTCTGTGAATTTACTACGAATGATTGCATAACATTGTTTATCGGATGCTAGATATGGATTGATTCAATATTTTCAATTTTTGGATATTATCAACAAGCAACAAAAACAACACAACAGGAAGATTCATTGAGCAGATGTAAATACTTAATATATTTTGCTGATTTGTTTGTCCATTGGGGTTGAGTAACTTCCGCCTTTTTAACTACCCATGAGCTTTCCTTTCAAGTGCATCTCTAATGCCTATTTAAAATTCCTATATTATATTCAGGCTCTTGAAATATAAAATTAAGTAATGAAGATATCGAAATAGCTTGAACTTAGAAAGCTAAATTACTTGAATTATATATAAGGCAAAAGTGATTTCTTTATCAGTACAAAAAATAATTAAACATGAATATATGAATGGTTTCAAATATTGGCAAAAAGCCAAATATTTGAGTCATATATATTCGATTCAAGTATAACTAAATGGTAAAAATGTTCGCTTTCCAAATCCTATCGTTCCAGGAGACGGTAGATTTGTCTCTAAAATTCTCAACTACATACATTCTGATTCAATGAGAAGGCCTTTCCATATCGAACACATTGAACATGATCGAAACGTATAGAGATTTATTTACATTGTTATATCTATAGATTTTAGAACGTCACTAGTAACTTTTAAAGAAGATCTGCCACTGAACGTAAACGAACATAACCATATACCGCACGGTTCAGGCTCGGCAATTCATCTCACTTTCTCTAGTATATTAATGACATTTTTTGGCAGATATGACAGATACACCGACTATTCGTTTTATTTCGGAACATCTATTTTCATTGTTTTCTTTTTCTTTATTCTTTTACAAACATTGCTTCCACTGATTTGGAGTTGCGTTCTTGAGAAGTTGATAGTAAAATAGCTACTTTTAGATGAGGAAAATACCATACAATGAGTTACTTTTAGAATATAGCAGTTTTGAATTTTGTAATGATGAAGACAGTAACCATGACCCTTTCATGGCCTCCAAAACTGGTTGGAGGGTGAAAGTATCAAAAAAGAAAAACGGTGCCCTCTTACGAATGCTTCGAGTCCGCTAAACGCCTATGAAGAGGTAAGTGACAATGTTTTAAACCGAATGACGGATTAAGTTTACCACCCAAGTATGTAAATGCCGAATTTCAACTGAAGACGTAAAACTCCAAAGCAGTTCAGCCCAATTTTCATGCAGTTTCAAACCCAGAATGATACTGTTTCATAGACCCTTAAAAGAAAAATTCATTTCAGTGGTATTCGAACTCAGAGCGAATAGAGTTGAAACAAATACTGCATGATAATCTCTTCGATGAACAAACGACTTTGGCAGATCACCGCCTCAGTAAATTAAAAATAAATGACATAAATAATTAAGTTCTCTGTATAGACTACAACCCAAATATTGCTTTAGAGCAAGTATAAAATTTAACTCTCATATACAATTAATTCGTGTGCCTATAGTGTGTTATGTAATTTTCCTAATACAATTATGTTTGTAACGTAATATTTTGTCCAAATTGAATTTTATACTTTCCATTGTTTAACTTTGAAACCAGCAATACTTGTCACCTTTTTAAGAGATAGGAACATCACAAAAGTAAGCAACTGATTTCAATCAAATGAGAGTCAGAATAGAGTATTCTCCCTGTGATAACTTCATTAGTCTGACTTGCTTCGATGGTTTGTTCTGTTAGGTTTCCTATTCAGCGCTATTTGAAAGTAAACTTACAATGCATTTTCACGTTGTTTTGTTACACATATGCATGCGCACACAAATATATGCATTCTAATATACATATATACGCATACAGATATATATATATATTTAATGAACCACTATCGCTTTCCCTGATAAGTGTGCAATTGATAGATCTCTAACAACTACTCAGTGAATTAGCATGTAATTGACTAAGTATTCCTAAGACACGTGTGTGCTTCACTTAATCTGTATGAACTGTGAGCTCAACACAGTATGTGATAACACTGAACGTTTGATTGGACGGGCTTCTACGGTGAATCCACGAGAGGCTTATGTAAGAGAATGTTGTCTAGTGAAACTGCACACAAGAGACAACCACTTGCAAGCTAATTGTCTTTAAACACTGA
>NC_142937.1:81255272-81270272 GCF_046866305.1 Octopus bimaculoides | reverse complement strand
ACACACACATGTAGACACGCACACACATACATACATACATACATACATACATACATACATACATACAAACATACATACATATATATATATATATATATATATATATATATATATATATATATATATATATATATATATATATATATATATATATATATAATGGAATAATCTAGAATTTTATAGTCAAATTATATTAAGAACAAAGGAGAAAATAGAAGTCTTGTAGATAATGTTCCGAGAAAAACGGACAGTTCATATACAACCCATTTCGCATTAATGATCTTCGTATAATTCCATAATATGTTGCTGCCAGTATCAGGGGAGATGATAGAACAATGTTGTTAATAGTGTCATATAAGGTAATAAATATAATATTTAATATTTTTAAATGACATAATGGAAAAACTTTTAATCTTCTTGATGACTAACAACACATGTATAGATTTATTGGCGAAAGCATGTATTCTTTTGCATTGAAATCCAATTCCTTCTCAATGTGGTGTCTTTATTTTTATGAATTTCATTACAGACTATCTTGTATAATTTTCTTCAGATACTGTACATATTGTAATGTAAACTGGATTACAGGAAGCACTGTTAAAATCAGTCTAATTTGAAAGTTTGTCCGTGTTGAAAATTGAATTGTTGTCCAAAAATCTGAAAACGTTTCTCACAGATAGCTATCCCAGACTTTTAAGTGTTGGTTTTTTTCTGCTAAATACATATCGCCATTTGTTATTTGATTTTGGTTGCTTTTTCAAATATGATGATGATGATGATGATGATGATGATGATGATGATGATGATGATGATGATGATGATGATGATGATGATGATGATGATGTTGATGATGATGATGATGAATTGGATTTTGCTGTTGTGCGAGCGATACAAAACCTTTAATAGAGCTTTCATAGATGGTGCCCCATCGGTACATATTCCAACACATGAATTCCGGAATAAATTCTATTTTTCGAAGTAGGCAGATAAATTATCAAAAATATCTTGACCTCTTGTAGTGAGTGGCATTTATTCGCATCAAAATAACTGATTTATGATTTGGTTACCATCAATAAAGCGAATAAATGTAAGTAATTGTGCTTTGTTGCTAATGTCAGTTTATTCGACAACCTGTAGAGCAAATTCTGAGTTCTGAAGTTTGTTCTGTACATTTTCCTCTTCTCCAATGGTTTGTATTATTTGAATGCGGAATCTTGCTTATTTCTTGCTCGGCTTCATCGCCTAAGATGGCTTTAACCATCTTTCTACCAGCGGATAAGATAATCGACTCGGCTAAAGTATTCGATTACGTCGTTTGTAGTGCAATTATTTCGGTTATTTGAATAGACGCGACTTGAGCCTTTTCAGAAGCGTTCATCCTTTTTTCAAAATAGTTTCTTCGTTTAGATTGCTGTTCTAGCAGACTTTCGAAAGAATTCAGATCTTTACATTGAGGATGTGAGCGTTTAGTTGTAAAATGTCTTTTCAACATGCTGAGCAGCATGCCTCTGTTAATATGAATTGTCTCACACAAAGAACACAGATTACTAACAGAGTCAAACTGAGATTGAGACGAGTGGCCAGTGAGCTGTGAAAAATGGCAGCGTGTCACATCTTATCGGACTCTTTTGAGAAGTCTTTCAAAATTAATTGACAAGATGAAAGTTCTCGCTACTATATGAAGGGAAAAAATTGAAATATAATCGCTGCAAAACGTGCGGACGTATTTAAATATTTAGTTCAACATCGTATATTTTAGTTCAAAAGTTTATTTTTCACATTTATTATTGAAATGAAAATTGCAGAGGCAACGACCGAAATAAACTGAAACATAGCCGTGCAATGAATATGTAAATAAGACGTCAATTTCGAGGATAGATTGATGGTAATTTAGTTCTTATCCTTATGAAATTTCAGATTCATAATCGAATAACAGTGTCATACCATAATTAGCCTAAATCAATTGAATGACACAAACATTTAGTATTTATTTTTTTGCCATTTTGACATTTACCTATGAACTTTCTAGTGAATTTCGGTTTGTATAATTTTCCTTTTTCGAGTCCCACATAATTACATCTTGCGGCGCACCAGTGCGCTGCGGTGCACGGTTTGGGAACTGCTGGTCTAACACATGAAATTAATGTAAAATTGTTTTTATTACAACTAACATAAAAACAAACAGGAGTGACAGTGTGGTAAGAAGCTTGCTTCCAAACCACATCATTCTTGGTTCAGTCCCGCTGCGTGGCGCCTTGAGCAAGTGCCTTCTACTATAGCGTGGGGCTGACCAAAGCCTTGTGAGTGGAGTTGGTAGACGGAAACTGAAAGAAGCCCGTCGTATATATATATGCGCGTGTGTGTGTGTATGTGTGTGCGTGTATGTGTGTGTGTATTTGTATACCTGTGTTTGTTCCCCGCCATCACTTGACAACTGACCTTGGTGTTTACATCCCCGTAACATAGCTGTTTGGCAAATGAAACCGATAGAATAAATACTAGGCTTACAAAGAATAAATCCTGGGGTCGACCTGTTCGACTAAAGGCGGTGCTCCAGCATGGCCGCAGTCAAATGACTGAAACAAGTTAAAGGATAAAAGAATAGAAGAATGTGTGCGCGCGTGCGCGTATTGTGTGTGTGTGTGCGTGTGCGTGTGTGTGTGTGCGTGTGTGTGTGTGCGCGTGTGCGTGTGCGTGTGTGTGTGTGCGTGTGTGTGTGTGCGCGTGTGCGTGTGCGTGTGTGTGTGTGTGTGTGTAGGGTGGTGAATATATGCGTGTTGAAATTAGGGTGCTGAGTAAATGGTAAAACATTGGGAACAAATGTACATAAAGAGAGACAGTTCAGAAAAAGCTGAAAGAACGCTACATCTAGAGAGATAGAGAGAGAATAAGAGAGAGTAACAGAGATTGATGCATGATCAATATTGTGATTTTGCTCATCCTCTGATAGAAACTGACAAAATGATTATGCATGAGTACTTGACATCATATGAATCGGCTACTAAGTCAATGACTGTATTAATGTGCTATACGTATCGCTGACCCCGTAAGCCGTGATATTTGATACGTTCTTCTGCATGTCATGACCTTAGATTCTATAGCCTGTAAAGTATAATACGATACCAGAAGTCGATATTGAATTCTCTAAGTTTGCTTCCATGCCTCTTGGACGCATAAATAATTTTGTAGAATTTTTATACACTGTTTTAGTATAGTTTTCGAATTTTTTATACCAGGCTGATTTAAAACAACGGCTTGGAAATATGGAAATGTTGTTAAACTCACACACGCACACACAAACATCCGCCCCACAAACCATATATGATACAAATAATATGATATTTTTTCCGAACGCAGAGTTGTTGTTAGAACATCGGAAATACTGAGTAAATTACCCATGCAAGGAGGAAGAATTAGCCAATAACCAGTCATGGGGCATTTCGACGCTTCTAATAAAAAAATATTAGTTTGTTTACATTTATATATATATATATGCGCAGGCACACACACAAATATACACATATATGAGATTATGTCAAAAATTATACGCATACCTCTTTCTGTAATTCATTAAAGCAAATGCTGGGATTCAACAATAACATCGGTTTTCGACTTAGTCACCTTGCTTTTCGATGCACTTCTTCCAGCAGTCCATAAGCTTAATTATTCCATGAGAGAAGGAGGTATTTTTGGCTGTTCGTGCAGCCATTCATACAGGGCGTCTTACAGGAGCGAGACCGGAACTGTATGAAGGTGTCACAGCAACACGAAACCAAATCTTTCAATGGTTTCAACGGTTTGAGTGGCTCTATGTAGGCGTGCATTGCCGTGGAACAAATATACTTACTTTCACAACAGATCTTGGCGTTTGGCGCGAATTGCTGGCTCTAGTTGGTTAACATTTTCACTGTAACCTACTCTGATGATTGTAGACTACTTTTACAAGTACAGTCCGTTTTGCTTCGTACAGATTGGTAAGCATCACTGTTTCTGCGGAAGGTTAAGTCTTCAATTTCTTTTTCGCTGGGAATCCCAGGTATTTCCGTTCCATTCTCTGCCTTTTGGATTCTGGCTCAACGTGATGGACACAGGTCTTATGTCCTGTGAATATTCTTTTCTACACTAGCCACAAGGCCCGAAATGTTTGGGGAGGAGACCAGTCGATAAGATCGACACCAGTACGCAACTGATACTTAATTTATGGAACCCGAAAGGATGAAAGTCAACCTCGGTTGAATTTGAACTCAGAATGTAAAAATAGACGTAATACCGCTAAACATTTCGCCCGGCATGCTAAACGTTCCTTATTTCTTTGTGCCCTAAACATAGAGGGGACAAACAAGGACAGACAAAGGGATTACAATTGGTACTTAATTTCTAGATCCCGAAAGGATGAAAGGCGCAAAGTCGACCTCGGTGGAATTTGAACTCAGAACGTAGCGGCAGACGAAATACAGTTTGAGAAAACGAAATGTTTTGCTTTACGAAAGTGCATTCAGAAAATGTTATTTTTTCCATTCCAGTTTCTACACCATGTTCACAATTAGATGAGGTCTATTTTTTGAACCAACGTATTTACAGCTCTGTTGTTTGTCATTGTATCAGATTGCTGGAGTTGTTGGTTTTGTTTGAACTCCACTCAGTCCTTATAAGGAAACAGAAAATGAAGTTAAGCAATACCCTCTTTTATATTAGAATAGTATACCCAAAACAGCATTGTTCGTGGTCTTCTTCCATAAATTGGTGGCAATTTAATTATTCCTTTGGTCACATAGAGTCCTCCCACCCTATCTACTTGACTTTCTCAGACAAGACATTTTGTTCGGTTTATTGAAATGGAGGACGGATTTTAAATGTTGTGAATTTAGAATATTTCCAAAGAAATAGAGGCTTGCCATAGTTACAACAAAATTGCGACTGCAGAAGCTCAATTAATGCAGAAATGCAACTAACAAAACACCTACACAAAACCCACATACATATAAACATACATACAAAGAAACACCATTACACGAACACACAATTGTACACATAGGTATGTGTATAAATGTATGCGTGTATATATATATATATATATATATATATATATATATATCATTAATCACTTTGTCAATGATACAACTGATTAATGTTGCTTTGTTGCAACATTTTTTCTTGAGAATATAATAGAGATGTAACTTTTGTCGTTCGGTGAATTTTCGTCAAGAAACATGATTTTATAATGGCAATACTCATCTGGAGGCGTCATTGTTAGGTGACTAACCTGCTGTAATTCTGGTTTGACTTGAGATCACAATTGTGTGATGTCAAATAATGATACAACACCTAATATATCTAGTAATAGGTCAACACTTGGAAGACATTACCGTTTATCTGAAGGTTATTCTCGCATACAATTCCGAATGAAAAATGGAGCATTCTAAAACAACTGTATACTCGTGCACATCCCTTGTCATTTTTTTATTTTTGGAAAATCTTACTTATTCTCGTGCATTCCTGTTAACACGGAGACACTGGTGTCTATATGCATTATTACATGGCACATTAAATTTGCTAGCTGACAGAGTCGTTAGCACACGTTCAAAATGTTTGCAGTAATGTGATCCAATTGTTTTTTAATGTAATTTATATTTAGCCCATTCACGTTCACTTTGTCCACAAAGTAAACGAGGGACATTTTTTAATTCAGGTTTACTTATTTCTATAACCTCGTGTTTTGTAAGTTGGTATTGGAGAGGTAAAGGGGCTTAAGAAGAAGAAGACGAAAGGTGAAGTAGTGAAAAGACATCATGTAGAATGTGTTTTTTCGCATTCCATGTCTTGATAACGTGTTGAATAATATGTACTGGTGGCTGAAGAAAGATGGCTAACTGTAATGCTTTGACAATGCAGCTATGTTTTACTATCAAATGCTTTATGTTAATCCACTTAGTTATCACCATATTCTTTCTTCTACTATCATTATATTCAGTACAAGCAGTTCTATACAGAACCATGGTTCCCTTTTTGCTAAGGACAAAATGATCCTGTGAGAACACATTAAGTCACCCCAATATGACAGACTATTGGGTGGTAACTTTTAATTTGAATGTTGAGGACATATTTTGCGCGTGAAACATTGTCCCTCCGTGGACAGCCATTTCAACACGTCTAACATTTACATTCCGAATGCAAATCAGGCGGAGAACAATTGTCTTTAGTAAAATTCTAGATTGAAAGAAAAAATGTCATCCGTACCGAGTTCTATTAAATCATTCAAATGTTCATGTTCATATCTTTAATTAGCGAAGAGTCGAAAAAGAAATGTAATTAATGACTGATCACGTACTCCCATTAACTTCCGTTCAAACTAAAGTACCTTTTAAAGGAGACCCGTTCATATGTACAAAATAGATTACCATTATATCGTACGTTGTGTGGTTCAATATATATATGATTAATATTGCACTAGTATATGTTCAATATCTATTCATGTAAGGAGAATTTCAACAGATGTATCCCGTTACCTTCCCGTTTTGTCTGCCGACCAATTATCCGTTTGTATCATACTTTGTCGTTAGCTATGTTCTATTGGGTAACAAAGTTCAAAATATGTCTTACTACTGATCGAAACAATAACATTTAATTAGCCAATAAATATTCTTCAGTAAAAAGAGTAAATTTCATGTATTTTATTTCTCTTTCTTCATAGTTCTTAAGATTTCATAGATCAAATCAATAATTTTTACTTAGATACAGTCACCTCTCATATGCCAATGACTTCTTTTGTCTATTATTTCTTCAACGAGAATACACTTTAAAACATTTCCGTTTCCATTTTGGAGAAAGCATGTATTCTTCTGGATTTCTTTCTCTGAGATTAATTACAAAAACGTTTTCCTTCTATCGCTGACCATCAGCACACACTGCTTTTCTCCTTTTTCTCTCTTCCCTTTATTCTATTTTTTACTCAACTTATTTCTTCCATTTTGTCACTGTTTTGCATCAGCATTCACACATTTACCACATTTTCTCTCTCATACTTTCATTATATCCTATGTTGTGCACCTTTCTCTTTATTTTCTTCCTTTTCCTCAAACTCCTGTTTTTCTCGGTTACTTTCGTTTTCTCCCCTGTTTCCACGCCCACAAACTCTCACTCACATTTCATTATCTCATTTTTAATTTCTCTTTTTCTCTCACTTTCCTTGCAGCACCATATTTTTTTTATTTCTTTGGTGTTTGTACTTTTTGTACGAATCTCTATTTCCGTTTCTCTCCTTTTCTCGTGATCTGTCTTTACACTCATTACCCGAAGCGTCTCTCCCCTCTTCTCCCTACCTCTCTCACACACATATACACACACTTTTTATTATTCTAGATACATTTCTTTTTAAAAGTTCGATATTTCAAGCCCACCTTTTGAAAAATTATAAAAATTATGTTAGCAACATTATCATCATCAGGAACAACAATACCACCTTCAACAAAAACAACTCGTAAGATAACATTACTCGAAAGTTTGTAATCTTTGTTTATTTTTTTCTTAAATTGAAATGTTAAAAATATCTTCGAATGTTAAATTTGCTAGAAAAATGGCTATCATAATAAAAATACGATATTTGAAGGTTTGTTAAATCTATCAAGCATATTTACTGTACATTCCAACGAGAGATATATAATAAGAATAATATGAATATGCAGTCAGATCTACGAAAGTGGTTGATGTTCAGCTTAATAAGTAGTAATAAATAAGGAAAATATGAGCAGAGAAGAAATTCCATGTATATAAGATCAAAGGTTGTTTACTAGACTATTTTAGGCTAGAGACAGATTAAGAAGATAATGGACGAGTATATCAAGATATATAATTGCTAATTTACATGAGCCGTACTCTCCTGATTTGGCACCAACGGATTTCCACCTCTTTCGATCTCTTTCAAATGCTGTGGGAGGAATTTTGTGCAATACTAATGCAGAATTGAGAGCTTGGTTGGATCAATTTTCGAGTCGAAATCAGGTGATTTCTACCAACGAGGTATTGAAAATCTTGTTGAACTTTGGGAAGAAGTTGTAAACAACAAGGGTGAATGCATTATTGATTAATTAGTTGTTATTTTTTATTAAACCTTTAAAAACATTTCACTTTAAAAAACGGCAGGAACTTAGTTGCCAACCCAAAATATATATATATATATATATATATATATATGCGAGTAAAAATAAATACAAAAAAAGGGGTTTTGTATGATTGTGTATAGAGGAATATATTATTTTGTTTAAAAGAGTTCCAACACTGTCTGTTTTTTATGTTTTATTTATATTCCTGCAAAACCAATGTGGGATATAGAATATGGAATATACAATATATAATATAATATACAATATATAATATAAAATAAAAATGGATGGTACTATGAAATAAAGTATTGAATGTCTTATTGAATATATGGAATATGTCTTATTGAATAGATGAAATATTGAGTGTTCAATATAAAGGATTAAATATATAAAGGCGAATACGTATTTTCTATACCTTGTGGTATTTCATCATGGCCGGTATGACAGACTTTAACATATATATATATATATATATATATATACGGCAAGCTTCTTTCACTTTTCGTCTCCCAAATCCACTCACAAGGCTTTGGTCGGCCCGAGTCTATAGAAGAAGATACTTGCCCAACTTGTCATGCAGTGGAACTGAACGAGGAACAGTGCGGATGGGAAGCAAACCTCTTACAACACAACTACGTGTGCGTCTATGAAGAGAGTGGTTTGAGAGTTATTTTATGCTTTTATTTGAATGAAACTTTGCAGTTGTTTCTAGCAGGCCAGTCTAAGGGTTCTTCTTCTATCTCGTTTAACACATTAGGCATAATAATGACATTGTGCTTAATACAATCCTTATATTTTCTCATACTTTATGACTTGATAGATATATAGGTGCGGAAGTGGCTGTGTGGTAAGTAGCTTGCTTACCAACCACATGGTTCCGGGTTCAGTCCCACTCCGTGGCACCTTGGGTAAGTGTCTTCTACTATAGGCTCGGGTGACTAAAGTCTTGTGAGTGGATTTGGTAGACGGAAACTGAAAGAAGTTCGTCGTATATATGTGTATGTGTATATATATATACATGTGTGTGTGTGTGTGTGTGTGTGTGTGTGTGTGTGTGTGCGTGCGTGCGTGTGTGCGCGTGCGTGCGTGCGTGTGTGCGCGTGCGTGCGTGCGTGCGCGTATGTGTTTGTGTATCTGTGATTGTCACCCCAACATTGCTTGACAACTGATGCTGGTGTGTTTACATCCTCATAACGTAGTGGTTCGGCATAAGAGAATAAGTTCTAGGCTTACAAAGAATAAATCCTAGGGTCAATTTGCTCGACTAAAGGTGGTTCGCCAGCATGGCCGCACTCAAATGACTGAAACAAGTAAAAGAATAAAAGAATAAAAGAATTTCAATGCTGAGCAACATACGAATGCACACTTATAATTTTCCAAATTAAAAACGTGGTGGTCGAGAGACAAACGACCTTATTGAATCCTGACTGCAACCATTTTGAGTTCGAGTCATGATGAGAGCAATATGACTTTCGCCTTTGTGGGCTTCAAAAAATAAAGTACAATAGAAGCACGCGGTTCGAATTAAGTTATTGCATCTTTTCAGAAATATGTAGTTTGTGCCAACTAGAATTCTATGATTTTCAGTACCTAAGAAAGAGGAGGGTAGGTAGATAGATAGATAGATAGATAGATAGATAGATAGATAGATAGATAGATAGATAGATAGACAGCGCAAATGAAGGATAAAAAGTAATAATACGATGCATAAAGACCAAAATGTAACGTCATAAATTATCTAATCGTATTATGTTTGACGTCTTTGATGTTTATTTCTTTTGTTTCCCTTTAATATGAAGCTTCTTGATACAATATGTTAAATCCTATAGATTTTACACGTTTTTGCAGTTCTTTTATTCGTTGCTTTGATTATTGCAAAATATACATTTTAGGGTTAAGTGGTTACAATTAACAGTACGTTGCCCTTTGAACTGGGGTCTTTTTGTGAGAAGCCTGCAAGTGAAGTAAAATGAATGTAGTTAATAATTCTGCAGAAGATTGCTTCGACTGAGGTGGTTAACAACAGCAAAATCAAAATGCCTTACGGATGTGTTGCTTGGCACGTAGGTGATGAACGAAATAATCTATTACTGGAAAACCGTAGAACTAAAATTAAATTTTGACGTTGAAAACACTCAACTCTCAAACTGGATTCTATAGAGCAGTGTCAATATTTCTGCCATTGTAAATTCAGATAGGAAATACACGCTATAAAATAAGATTCTGAAAAGTACGAAATAAATGAATGTATAAATGAGACGTAGAATAAAGGAAATTTTATACGAACAACCTTTTGTGAAATGTCCTAGAAAACAAACAATATTACATTTATTACACATAGGAAAGGAAATATCTCAAGTACAACAATTGATAATACACAAGAAAGGACGCCAGAAAGAATGGTAGTTAAATTGCAGCCTAATCAATATCAAGAGTTGATTTAGTACATGAAAATACAGACTTTAAAAGCCAAGATTTTAAAATTTAATTCTATCTAAAATAGCTCTCGCCTGAAGGCCTGATCAAGTAAGGTTTTCTACTAGCTATCATGTGTTACATTGAAAGCATATTCCATCTGGCATGTCTTACTGCCACAATAATGTATGCAGTAAACGATTTATTTATAGAAGCTGAATTAGCTGATCTCAATAAAATCAATACTGATATCGTTGTTAAAAACTGGATCTGTTACAGTTTACTATTGGCCATCTAAACTCGTCTGTTATTTTGTTAACAAGCAATAATATATGATCTCCGACAACATTGAATTCCATTTAGTTCTCGATGTTTTACTTTAAAAAAACCTGATGTCATACTACACCGAGAGGAAAATATATAAAATAATGTATATGGCAAAGAAAACGAACAAAAAGACAATTCGCGATTAATTTTGTTTTCATGAAGTTTCAGTTTTAACTTTTTTATGTAATACGATGATGCCATAAATCTAAACTTACCAAAAAGTGCATAAATACAAAAGAAAAATTCGTCTGTTACAAAGCTCGATATTTCTTTTCTAGAAGCAGACTGATTCACATGTCACTCGCTCCGATGAATTATGCGTATTTCTCCTCTTTTATACATACACTTTGAAGTTAATTTTCATTGGAATTCGATATACCCAAAAGTGAAGGAAGTCCTGCATTGAAATGCCTTTTTGAATGATTTTTTTTCAGCTAAACCGACTCCATTTTTTTAAATAAATACATAATTGTTTACTATTTTGTTTTTACGTTGTATTTGATTTTATTCTTTATGTGTCTCCTACAAATCCCACTAGTGTGATTTTGCAGACGTGTAAGATGTTTCTGCTAGCAATTTAGAGGAAATATGCAATTACAAGTTCCTATAAAAGAAAAAGAGGAAAAAAAACTTATGAATGTCTTGTTTGGCTGAAAGTCACAATGGAAGTGATGAATACAAATGCGATAAACAATAGAAAATAACACTGAATGAACAAAAGAAAAGTGAGTAAAATGGAAATTGAATGTTTAAATTTTGCAAGTCCGAACAGAATATAAATTTAAGCTAATTTCGTCATCTGACAGCCAGTCCGACGGGAATCGCTGTCAACTACCAACATATATATATATACATCCCTGTCAATAACCAAACTAGATGGCTACAATAACCAGTAATATATGCCACCATTATTTAGCATTGGAGTCGGATGACTAAAGGTGTATGATGGAAAATACCATATTCTTTTACAAATATACATTGTAAGTTATTTCAGTAAATCCACGTTTTCTACTCTTTTAGTTTCTACTCTCTTTATAGCAATCTCTGCCTTTCTAAGCAGGGTAACACTATACTCTCTATTAAACAAACTCGATGTGACAGACTAACTTTTTTCTGACACAATGTGTCTCCGATTTGATTGAGCATTAAATAATTCGTTTTAATCCTTTTTACCTAAAGGTGTACAACAGTGGAACACTAAGCCAGCCATTAACAATCCGAATAAAAGATAATCTGTATCCTTTTCACACAATAATGCTCTCTAGTAGAAACAAATAAGGCAAAGGCAAATAGGAAAAAAATAATACAAAATGTGGTGAACAGAATTCAAGTAGACTGCATCTTTTCACCATTCCAATTTATAGCCTGAGATAGAAATACTTTCATACTCCATATAAAAATATTTAGAAAATTACAGCTGCTTTTGTGATGTATGTAATTGCTACATTCTGGTTCTAGGTTCAGTCTTACTATGTGGTATTTAGTGCTCCGGTCTTCTATCATAGTCTTTGATTGACCGCTGCCTTCCGAATGAAATCATATAAGCGTAACTTGTGAGGAAGCTTTAGTATACTGACAGACATACACACAGATATACGTACATTGAAATACAAATCACCATCTTCTATCACACGTGATTCATTATATTGATGTGTGGCACCCCGATTTTACACTGATATTTCTTCCACTGTATCGAAAATGTGTGAGTTCCTAAGCATAAGGTGAAAGCCATGCGATCCACAATATCTTATTATATGACTTTTTCTTTTCAACACTATCGACTTATATTTCCCTCCTATTTCACCAAAAGTATTGACGTATAGTTATCCCCCACCCGGTTATGCTGTCTTTTGTTCTGTATCAGTTCTCGTACATCAAAGTTAGTTATCCCGCTTTTCTCTGTGTGGTATGTAGAATATCGAATAACAGGGTCCTGATTAATTCCTATTACATAGAATCTAGACTAATGTACAATATATGCAATAACAACTAATGTATCCTTGTGGCCTGCTAAATATTGATGCAGTAAATATTTTCTCTGAATACGTCTTGAAATAAGCACAGACCAGAGGTGGTGGGTGGAATGTATTTCATAATGGCCATGTTTTTCTCTCTGGTTTTCAAACCACAAGTAAAAATGAGTAAAGTAGGAATCAAAATTACATAGCATAATATCATACACTAGAATAGAATTCCTTTTCTGCATTATGGAGTAATGAAATGCGTCTTCATAGGGTGAATATGTTTATCATTCTAATAAATTACCACAATCACCACCAACAACTTATATTTGATATTAATTCCTATATTCTCATTTTATTTTATTTTATATTCTTCGCTCAAATCCCATTGGCATTGGCTTTAAATTTTCATGAAGTTTCACTATAATTGTGTTTTTACGAAATTCGCTGCTACTATAAATTTAAATTTACCAAAAATGCAACAACAAAAGAACAATATGTCTGATACAAACATCTTCATTTCTTTACCAGAACCAGTCTGATTCGGATTTCACTCGTTTGGCTGAATTATGCGTATTCCTTTCCTTTTACATATGTATACTCAACAATAAAGTGAGTGAAACTATTGCAAACAGCAACAGAAAACGGTGCAAGTAGAGACAGTTTAATCCGGGATTTTGTGAGGTGTTCTCCAAATTACCCCAGTCATTTCACCCCCTCTCAATGGTGGTATTTCTTTGTTGTGAATTTATTATTTTTGAATTTGTTGATTTTTCCTTCTATTTATTCGATGTAAACACTTGTGTAATTTTTTACCCTTGTACTGTTCCTATCTCAGTGTCCAAATACTACTATCCAACAGCCATCAGAGAAAGAGAAATTTTTAAGAGAAACATTGACTTCCAGAACAGGGATTAATCATATTTATTTCAATTTATTTTCTCTTATAGGATAAGTAAGCCAATTGAAACCAGTAGCATATTTTGTAAAAACTCTAAATATTTTTCCTCCACCCGTGACAAATTTTTCAAAGTATTTTCTTCCTTTCATTTTTTAACATAAATTTATTCGTTGAAAATCCTTAACTCCTTCAATGCGCTCGCACACACAAACATACACATACATAGATGCATACATACATCATACATATTGCTACATCTTGGCAGATGATAGTCATTCCATCAACAGACACACCACACTCCATCGCACAGCACAATCACTCCGTTGATGAGCCCTCAGATGACTTTTAAGACCAGCCGCTGACTGACAGTGATTAAAACACAAGTGACTTCATATGATTCACGTATCCCGTTTTTGACAACAGAACACGATCACATATACATATCCAATTTTCACTGTTGACTACAATTCCAATTGTTCCTTTGTGGCAGGTCCTTTTAAGCTCAGAATGCTGAATCATCTTTTCCTCCCAGGCATTGCAACCAGTCCTAACAGCACCTCTCCACTTGTTCCGATCTAGAACACCATTTTCCTAATCACTTTTGTTCATATCTAGTTTCTTCAAGTTTTCCTTCACACAGTCTACATACCTTTTCCTCGGCTTATGTTGTGGCGGCTTACCAGAGTTAAGCTCACCATAAATAAAGACGCTTTGTCAATCACTCGTCTTTCATCCTTATAACATATTCAGTCCATCTCATTTGAGCCTTAACTAATTTGTCATTTTTATTTCCTGGGATGGTAAAGTCCAATTTTATGGAAGTTTAACTGCTGTTTCTATTTTTTCTTAAGACTGTGTACAGACTCGTACAATACATAGTGGTTCTAATTTCACTGGTATCTAAAATTTCCATTTAATTTAACGTATTTATTTCATCATTGTCATTCCATTAACCAAACATTCATAAGCTGAGTTCTATGCAATCGATTGTACTTTAAAATAAAAACAGACAGAAGCTTCGTGTGATTAAAAATGCGTGGAGACATAAATATGCAAAGTGGCTAAGAAATTTGCGTTAAATTCACAGGGTTTCAGGTTCGCTCCCACTGTACAAAACTCTTAGAAACTGTCGCCGACTATACCTATGGGTCTATCAATTGTTTGAGAATTAAATAAAAATTTTGTGAAAAAAACCAGTGGTAGGACCTATTATGTTGTTGTTTTTTATAATTGATTTAATCCGTTTTTTCATTAGATACCACTATCTACCTTTTGGCTGATTTTTTAGTAAACATTG
>NC_142937.1:81222772-81250272 GCF_046866305.1 Octopus bimaculoides | reverse complement strand
TCTCTCAGACTTGAGTGTTTCGTCTTTCCCTTCATATGGTAGAGATACGTTCCTCTATTTAGACGGTCCATCTGCTTTAAATGCTTGCTACTTTCCTGGGCAGGACATATTGTAATTATCAGACACCGTTTCCCTTGCTCGACAATTTAACAGAGCTACAATCCTGGAACATTCAGAAACTGAAACATGGTGCTTTGAATCTTGAATCTCAAACGCTTACAGATCTCCACAATGGGGCAATGCGGACGGCAGAAATCGTCAAATTTTCTTCTATAAAAGAATAGTGGCCGGAAAATCTGGGAGATACCGAAAACAAATGGCAAATCTGTCCTAAAAGACATTCAGTCCAGAGCATATAATTTTCATGGCATCCTGGCGTAGCAGTACTTCTGGGAAGTATTGATCATTCGATGTAAACTCTAGAAGCATACTCTAGTGCCGTCATTCAGGCCCGACTGTGATGCGATCAAAATAACGAAACCGTTCTGCACGCACTCGACTATTACCTGAGCATTGATGATTCATGGAGTTAAGTCGGCCAGCCGCTGCCACAAGTAGGACGTATTCGTAATCGGATGAGTCCATTGTGAAAATAACAACCCGCCAACATCCTTTGGCTTAGGAAGAAGGCAAGTAGTTTTTATCTGTCTGATGACTATGGCCAAAGAGATAGTGAGGTGTACAAGAATTATAGTTGTGAAGACTAACATTTACTTCTTTGGCCATGTCCTCATCAAATTAATAATGAAAATAGGGATGAGGAGGTAAGGGCTGCTTTCCAGGAATTTCGTTGAAAGGTGAAAGAGTGAGGCAAAGTTCATTTCGGTAGGATTTAAACTCACCGAAACGATTATTGCAAAACAATCTAGACGCTCTAGCGACTCAGTTAATTGGCCGCCTTAAATCAATTCAAGATTTTATCTCTCTTAAAGTTCCCATTTGTATTCATGAAACTCTTAGTAAATTAACAAACTGTAGAGTACCAGACAATAATTATGTTTCGTTATTTAGTAGCTATACCAACATATAACGTTGAATCAATTCCTCGCGTATTTTTGCTCTCTTTTCACGTCAGTAAAATAAGTACCAGCTAAGTAAAGGAGACGGTTAAATAGAATCTACTATATCCTTAGAATTTGTAGACTTGTATCTACATTAGAAATCCTTACGGTTGTCGACAGTCTTGTTAATTTCGAAACCAATCATTACAATCATTAATTAGTTTGAATATAGACAGGTTTGGTCAAAATAAACGATACACGATTACATTACATACAAGCAAATAATGGAAACATTTATATTTGAAATAAGTAACTGAAGCAGGAATTCATGTGATTGCAATGAGAAAAAAAGACTATAAATATAACTGAATAAGCAAATTCACATGAAACATTAAAATTTGTATCTGAATGTATAAATAAATAAAATTTGAAGGAAAATAAATTCTAATGGATTTAACAGCTAATTAATGTAGCGTAAATCTATTTCCTCGGAATCGTAGTCTGGAAAAATTGAAATATTTCAAACAATTCTTAATCTGATAAATTAAACAAGCAAATTTTTAAATGACAGCAAAAAAAAAATGAAGATAAATCAACATAAACATACTTAGTAAATCCTAAACATTACGCTTATTAATTTGTAATTCTAACATATTCCAGTAGTATATTATATACATAGATGGTACAACACAAAATGTTCAGTTGGAACAAATCTGAACGTGATAGTCATGTCACGTTGCCTTTTGGTTTTTCATTGAAACCTCTGCTACTGGAAATTGCTGGGAAAATCTTTGCAAAGTAAAACACAAGCAAAGCTAGAGGAGTTTAGTATAAATAAAATACTAGAATCTTTGACAAAATCAGTTAGCAATGCAGAGAATGTAGGGCAGCTAATCATGTAGAATATACTGCTGAAGTAGCGTTTAAAACGAAATTTGATATCCTGTTATATATATGTGTGTTTGTGTATACATACATCCATACGAAACGTTGTGTGTGTGTGTGTGTGTGTGTGTATGTATTGCGTGCGCGTGTGCGCGCGCGTGTGTGTGTGTGTGTTTGTTATATGAGATATTTTCCAATGATAGCATTCTGTACTATTTCTCTTAGATGTGTCTCGAATAACTCGTTTTAAAATTAGAATAACAGTTAAAGCCTCAGATAAAATCCTTTCCGGTATTTGTGTATTTACTTCAGCTCTTTACGTTGTAGGTTCAACTGGTTCCGGTGGTAACTTTACTTTTAAACCTTTTGGGGTCGATAAAATAACATAACGTTCCAGTCCTGAGATCAATGTAACAGGCTGACCACCCTCCCTAATTTAGGCCTTGACCTAAATTAGAAGCTATTAGTATTATTTCTATTAAGGCGGCGAGCTGGCAGAATTGTAAGCAAACGGGTACAATTCTTAGCGGCACTTCGTTCGTCTTTACGTTCTTAGCTCAAATTCTGCTGAGGTCGACTTCGCATTTCATCCTTTCCGAGTTGGGGGTCAATGTAATCGACATGCCCTTTCCCTCGAACTTACTGGTTTTGTGCCTATAGTAAAAGTATTATTATTATTAGTAGTAGTAGTAGTAGTAGTAGTAGTAGTAGTAGTAAAACGGGGAGCTGGCAGAATCGTTAGCACGCCGAGCAAAATGCTTAGCGGCATTTCGTTCGTCTTTATGTTCTGGGTTCAAATTCCGCCGAGGTCGATTTTGCCTTTCATTCTTTCGGGAGTCGATAATGTAAGTACCAGTAATATATTGGGGTCGATGTCATTGACTTAATTAATCCCTCTCCCCAAACGTGCTGGCGTTGGGCCAAAATTCGAAATTATTATTGAGTGAGAAAGCAGGGTACATCAGGCACATGCGTCACCATCACATGTGCGCTGATGACCTTGCAGGTGGGGTCCAGTTACAATTTTCTTCAGGCCGAGTAGCCCATCCCTTTCAAATGGTCCCTGTTTAAGGATGTTCAATAAAACACCTATGTTTCTAAAGGTGAATTATCCAAATCCCATAGAATCCTCTCAACACATGGCCATGATGTATCCCCACTACTTCTGCTCATGTTCAGAGATTCACATATCGTCAGCCACTTAGGGACATGCTCAACTAGTTATGGTCAAGTAACTGACAAGAAGATCTTTGGTATTGAGTAGAATATTTGCTGTCACACGTTTTTACACCAAGGCAAAACGATGTACATGATAACACTTCCAATCAGTTATGATCAGAAGCCATGAGACCTACTGCTAGGTACTGCATCAGGGCATAGTTAAGATCATCATCATCATCATCATCATCATCATCATCATCATCATCATCATCATCATCATCATCATCATCATCATCATTATTATTATTATTATTATTATTATTATTATTATTATTATTATTATTATTATTATTATTATTATTATTATTATTATTATTATTATTATTATTAAGGCGACGAGCTGGCAGAATCGTTAGCACGGCGGACGAGATGCTTAGCTGTATTTCGGCTGCCGCTATGTTCTGCGTTCAAATTCCGCCGTGGTCGAGTTTTGCCTTTCATCCTTTCAGGGTCGATAAATGAAGCACCAGTTGAGTACTAGGGTCGATCTAATCGACTGACTCATTCCCATTAAATTTCAGGCCTTGTGCCTATAGTAGAAATTATTATTATTATTATTATTATTATTATTATTATTATTAAGGCTTCGGGCTGGAAGAGTCGTTAGCACACCGGGAGAAATGCTTAAAGGCATCTCTTCCATCTTCACATTCAGAGTTCAAATTCTGTTGAGGTCGACTTCGCCTTTCAATTATCGGGATCGATGAAATAAGCAGCAGTTGAGCACTGGGGTCGATGTAATCGACTATGCCCCTCCCCCAAAATTTCATTCTACCTATGGTAGAATGGAATATTATAGTTGTTGAGGTTATTGCTGTTGTCGTTGTTGTTTCTACACTGATATACAGTTTTGTGTTAATTACTTCTTAGTATCATGTGATTGACGCCGAACTTCCTTTGACGCGTATTATTTGAAAGAAACATTATATTTTCAGAGACCTGCGCAACTACCTGTATGTGTATGTGGTATGTGGTGCAACAAAAATACGAAATTTTAAACATGGTTTCCTGAAAACAGCTTTCAGCAATCCATAATGAATATGAAGCTGATTTGCAAAAAAACATAATTACCTCATTTGTAAAACTGAGATAATTTTGCACTGTTTATATAAGCAAATCATAACTGTCATGATTATTCTTATTAATTAAGTTAATATTATCATATTTAATGCACTGTTTAATTTTAGCTACAACAAGACATGCACCTTACGCTGCTAAAGCAGTGATGAAGGAAGCATTAAGTGGTTCATAACATGATGCGTATTGGCATAGAAAATACATCGTTTGTCAAATATATTGCGACCACTTTACCGTATCCACCGTTTCTGATGTCATTATATACACTTCTGTTGCCTTCGTGTCATTTTATTCATAAGTCTCCACATTCTGTTCCCCTCAAATATGGAGGAGAGAACCATTAAAAGTGTTACTTTTCTGACCGTCATCAAATTCTATTTGGTCTTGCCTACACTGGATTTGTGGTTCCTAGGTAAATTCAAATTAATTTGTAAGAATTTTTTACTCCTTTTTTGCATTTTAATACAAAATATTTTATCTCACAGAATTTGTAAAAATATCGCATTAGGTTATTGCATCTTATTGTGGACTGAATAATAATCTTTTTACTATTGACATCAGGGGTAGCATTTTGAGTTATACGCTTACATATTGATATGCTATTGACTGTCATCTTCTTCAAACACTAGATATATTAGGTTAGCAGTGTAGCAGTCTCGTTTATTAGAAATATTAGTTTAGTATTTTTTCTTTATTCTCCCTTTTTCTTTTTTTTCTATCATATCATGCATCTGTATGAATCTATTATTTAATATAAACTGAATATATCAAATATAATTCTCTTACAGAGAGATAATCAAATAGAGTGAAACCAGAAATAATATAGATCCAAAACTTAAATAAGGCCGTATGTGTGGATTTGGTCGATAGAAACGGAAAAAAAGATCGTCATATATATATATATATATACATATATATATATATATATATATATATATATATATATATATATATATATATATATATATATTATATATATATATAATATATATATATATATATATATATATATATATATATATATATATATATATATATATATATATATATATATATATATATATATATATATATATATATATATATATATATATATATATATATATATATATATATACAACGGGATTCTTTCAGGTTCCGTCTACCGAACCCACTCACATTGTTGGACTGAACCCGGTACGATGTGGTTGGGAAGCAAGCTCCTTACAGCCACTGCTATATATATATATATATATATATATATATATATATATATCTGTGTGTGTGTGTGTGTGTGTGTGTGTGTGTGTGTGTGTGTGTGTGTATATACACACACACAAGTGTGTGTGTGTGTGTGTGTGTGTGTGTATGTGTGTTTAAGACTCCAGACGGTATCGCTCTAACAATCATTGGAACACACAAGCTCTTCCAACACGACAAGGGACGACCATCGGTTTTCGCTATTTGCAAAATCAACAATTTATTTTATAAATTGAAAAAAATATTTATTGAATGAATGAATGCTATGAGACAATATACGTGTGTAAATTTGAGGCTTCCATGATATAGTACACCGGTATAATTTTTCTTTTTGATTAAGTAATTTTGTTGGTATGGTTCTTTGGCACGCTATAATCCTTACAATAATAACTATGTAATCGTTGCTATCTCTAGCACGGTAAACGTGCTAGGGTTTCCTTGAAGTTTCTTTAAATTACAGATATATTACAACTGCGATAAATTACTGAAGGAAATATTTACTATGCAAGCTAGATTTTTTTTAAATTGAAGTTTTCAGGAAAATTTACGTTCTGATCTTACTTCAATTATTGAATATTTCAAGTTCACAAATTTAAATATTCGGTAGAAGATATTTTGGCATATTTTCGCTTGAACTCGCACACTACGTTAATTTCCGTAAAAATTCATTATTTTTTTACATTTTGTGCGTATGTTCAGCTCTATGTACTTGTAGTCAGTCACACATGCACATATGTGTTTTTGTATGTACGTTTCTATACATTTATGTATGTGCGTGTGCTTGTATGTGTGTGAGAGAGAGAGTAAGTGAGTGAAGAGGCATGCTGTCATGTATATATACGTGAATACGTATGCATACTTCTTTTTTGCATGTGTGCGTGTGTGTTGGAGAGACAGAGAGACAGCGAGAGTGATGTCTAAGTAGCACTCTCTCTCTCTCTCTCTCTCTCTCTCTCTCACTCTCTCTCTCTCACTCTCTCTCTCACTCTCTCTCTCTCTTTTTTACAAACACACACACACACACTCGTCCATTTCATATACACGTACATACATCTTTCACTTTCACCTGGATAGGTATGTATGTGTGTATGTATATGTATGCGTGTATTTTCGTGAAGAAGCCAATTCAATCTCTGTTCATCGAACTCAGTTGGTCGACCGGTGTGTGATCCGTCTTTGAAGTCAAAAATCCCATTTTTGAAGCGCGAAAACCAACGGCAGTTTGTACTATGAAGCATTGCTCCTTCTCCATACACAGCACACATCTCACGAGCAGGTTCGCCGTCCTTAATACCTCGCTTAAATGCAAAAAAGCAAATAGTGTCGAAAATGCTCGGTTTTGTCCACTTGATATTCCGTTTTAATTATCTGAAAATACACAAAAATCAAAAGAAAAAATGAAATAAAGGATCAAAACACTATCTTTTACAGCAAAATATTCTCTTTTAAATAACAAAACATTTTGCCAATGCATTTTATTTCTGCGTGCACTTTTAAAAACGCTCATGAATTATTCCTCAACCCAATATATATATATATATATATATGCCTTTGTGTGTGCGCGCGCGTGTGCGTGTGTGTGCGTGTGTGTATGCGTTTGTGCAAGTATCTCGGGTGAAAAGGAAGTATTATCAACACTAGGCTGCACATTAATATTGTAGAAGGAATGTGTTTTCATTCGTATGTTTTGAGGGTATATAAGATCGAAATCTATTTCAGTTTTCATTTACACAACGTTGTACATATATGTGCGTTTAGCTGCACATGTGTGAGCCTAATAAAAATGTATATTCAATTATTCATCGATCGTATTTCATAGCTGATTGCACATTGTATCCAATAAGGTAGTGATGAAAGTTCATGTGATTTAAAGAAATAACAGTAAACTGGTTTCAAAAGTGTTTCGATATTGTTATACCATTGGGACAATACTAACTTGGTCCAACTCTACGGTACAATTGACTCAC
Source organism: Octopus bimaculoides (assembly GCF_046866305.1). Taxonomy (NCBI): domain Eukaryota; kingdom Metazoa; phylum Mollusca; class Cephalopoda; order Octopoda; family Octopodidae; genus Octopus; species Octopus bimaculoides. The sequence continues at coordinate 81,242,882 of NC_142937.1, read as the reverse complement.
TATCTGTGCTATACACGCTGCAAGTAAATCTAAAAGTCCAATTACAAATGTCAGTGCTAGTAATGTCAATGAAAATGTCATCTAGAACAAAATCAGCAAATGAATATTTTGCCCTTCGATTAATTGTAAATTTCAATAATTAAAAAAAATAAGGTGAAGGAAAAATTGATTAAAAGCTGTTTCCTTCGTATTTTCTCTCTCAATGATGTTGAAGTTTTCACCAATATTTTAAAGAAATCTTCTTCTAAATAAACATTAAGGTATTTTCATTAGTGATATGTCAGTATTCTAACACTAATTGCAGTTCCTTGTTTACATATTGTAAGCAATGAAAGTAGAAATTTGATAACGCCAACCAGTCATTTTTGCACTGTATTATTGCTATTCAATCTGAGCATAATTTATCACTAAATTACAAGAGGCTCAGAAAATAATATGAATTTTTGTGAATGATATGTTTAAGTTAGTTCATTGTATTTTACTTTTAGATTTCATGTTTTACTTCTGCCAGGTAACGAACATAATTTCCATTACTTCCCTCCCTTTTTCTGTTATATACATATATACACACATTTATGTGTGTGTACGTACATATGTGTATGTATATATATATATATATATATATATATATATATATATATATATATATATATATATATATATATATATATATATATAGTAACGATTATATATATATATATATATATATATATATATATAAGCATCGTTACTATATATATATTCGTATATATATATATATACATATATATATATATATATATATATATATATATATATATATATATATATATATATATATATATATATATATATATATATATATACTTTATTAAAAAGCACCAAAAATATCACAAAAGCTGTTACTCAGTGTTTCGCTTTCCCGTTCGTCGGGGAGTTGTATATATATGTGTGTGTGTTTGTGTCTCTGTGTGTGAGTTTTTATGTATGTATATATACATATATATATATACATATAGTGTGCAACTATCCCCCAATAAACCGGAACTATCTCCATGAACAGACTAATGAAATAATTGTCTTTCGTCAAACTTGCTACACCAGCATAAGGAAAGACCTAAACGGCCAAATAGCTCAAAGAATTTAGCAGAGATATCATGATGAAAAAATGGCAGACGTCTAGGCCTAATGATTGTCAAAGCATCTAAAAATAGCAAAAACCGTCTTGAAAAAAAAGAAACAATAAAAATGTCCAAATTACGAAAATGTAAACAAAATTACATTATACAAAACAAAAGCGTTAGTGCCCCAAACATTGAGGAAGTCAACAAGGACACTATCAATAATCACAGAATAGGAAAGTGCAGGTACCAAAGAGATCTGCAATGCGAAAGACAAACACTATTCCAATCCAAGAATAAACCAATCAGGACCGCCGTAAGAAAAATCAATTTTTTCGAAATAGACCTAATACCGCAATAGCTAAACAGCTAACCAGAGTATCTATAATGAACCTTAATGCTTCATCATTCACGTCACTCACGTATAGAAAATTTGATTTCGTTCAATATATATCTGCAAAGGTTGTAAAGAAATGAGCTCTCGAACCGTTGACCTATTAAGCTTCAAAGTGCCACACACAAATTGTTAACCAAGAATATGTCGATCAGAATTTAATAAGTGGTTTTCCGAGCAACTAATCAACTAATCAAAGCATTAACAATATATAACAATACACAGTCATAGCCTTTGTGGCCTACCAAAATAGCATTCATCTCTGCTGAAATATCAGCAATGATGTCAGCACAACCCAAGATGCAGAACCAACACACATAAATGCCTTAGCGCAGATCTACAATCATGCAACATATTTTATCGAACAATACAAAATGAGAGGAAAATTAAATGGAAATTAATAAAGATGACGTGTTTCTTATGCACTCATTCACAGGCAACAGTTTTCGTAATAAGAGGTCCAACTGAACTTCAGGGAACGTTATAACAGCTAACTATAGAGTGACAAAGATTGAAATAAAATGAAATAATGGTCAATAAACTGACAAACTTCTCTATATCAAAGTTATATCCTCTATATCAAATAGTAAATCGTTACACTTATATTGGCCAACTTAAACAAAACCAGATAAGAAAAAGAAATAAATTGGTGATTTATCTTGGGTGACAAATCCTTTTTGAATAATTTCTGCTTTTACAAGGAAAATGTGCTGAAAGCTTTAACAATAAGTGTGCATCTAATGCATCATTCCAAGAAATTAAAGTGTATATTAATGATACCTTACAAACTAGTATTATGTACGAGTAACTCATCAAACCTACGAAGGCATTACATTTTTTTAAAATGTTGGGAGATTATGAAACAGATAAATTGACCCGAATTAGCGATCGAGTACCTAAATTCGAAAGTGACAGAGCAAAGCTGGGTCGATCTTTACATAAACAGTGAAAAAGGAATAGTAAAACTGAATGGCTGACATTCTTGACTCTTTTGTAGTATCTCACAGATCGAAGGTCCTACGAGCCATCAAGTCCGCAGTTGTTCCACTTGTTAAAAGAATTGCAGAAAACCGAAGTTATCTGTCAATAACACCTTCTCTCCGCCGTACTTTCTCAGAACAACGGTAACTGGTAGCTACGTGCTTACAATTAACGGTAACTAGACACAATCTCAACCACAGTACACCGAATGAGGCACTTCTAAACTGTCTCAGACCGAAATCTTTATTTTTAAAAGACATAGCTAGTCTTTCGAAGCAACAACCTCGTCTTAATTGTTAAGTTTCTATCTCATGTGAGGGTACAAGATACGAACCATACACAACCAACATATTGTGGAACTGAAGAAATTTAGTTTTCTCTCTCTCCAGAAAATACTTCCAGTTTCCTTCCCAGATACGACTAGGAACTTTAAAATCCTTCATTGAACTAACAACAGCACTGAATCAACACTATATATCAAACAGTCAATGTGTTTGTCTGACTCGCGTTATTCCCGTACAAAACTATATATGCATTTAAAGGTCCTAGCTGAAGGACCAAACAAGTAGTTCAAAGACCAGCAGAAAACTACCTTAATGGAAAGCAGCAAAAACTTTTTCAACAAGAGATTAAAAGAAAACTCACTACCAGTTATTTATTTTTCGAATTCAGAGTTGTATTATTTTGGAACTCTGACAGAAAGAGTAAAGAACTTGTGAAGAGAAGTTTTGGAAGTTTCGAACATAGGCGCTCTTCATGGTTGAGAAGACATGTATTAATAAAAGAAGGCAAACATTTTCACATACTCTGCACAATAACAAAGCTATTTTTCTTTCTAAGTGAGAGAGAGTGAGAAACATAGATGAACACACACACACACACTAACACAGAAGCTCATATATATGTATGCATGTACACATGTATGCGTGTATATACGTATATATATATATATATATATATATATATATATATATATACACATTCATATATACAATGATATAATCTTACGTTCACGAAGAATGTATATGTATGAGTGCGTATATATATGTAAGTGGTTGTACAACAAACGCACAAATACATATAGACACATATAATATATATACATATATTCATATATGTATATACACACATATATCCATGCATATATATATATGTCTGTTTATAACTACGTGTATATATTATACTATATGTATATAACATAGATAAGTGCATTTATGTATGTGTGTATGTGTGTGTGTGTGTGTGCGTGTGTGTGTGTGTGTATGTGTGTGTGTGTGTATACATATATAGGTAGAGTGTTGGATAGATAGATAGATAGTGAGATAGATGCATCGAAAAGCATGTCTAAATGTATTAACATATGTATATATAGTTGTAATACATAAACATATATATGTACTGTGTATGTATATATATATATATATATATATATATATATATATATATATATATATATATATATATATATATACGCAATCACGTATGTGTTTGTACGTCCGGTTGCCTACATGTATGTGTCATAGTGACAAAATATAATTGTCTGGAATCACTACTCTAATGGTTGTTGCTATGGTAACTAGTTGAGAAGTTTTGGTTGGCTTTCGTTAGTCTTGCTTTTCCAATCAAATATCGATTTAACGCTTCGATACCTAGGGAATATCCTTTAATGTCTAAATAAATATGTTTCATTGTTCCTGAACAGTAGTAATGACAACGGTTAACTCCCACACTTTTTGTATGATATTAATAATAATAATAATAACTGTAGTAGTAGTAGTAGTAGTAGTAGTAGTAGTAGTAGTAGTAGTAGTAGTAGTAGTAGCAGTAGTAGTAATGAAAGTAATAATAATAAGTTATTATTATTATTAAATCCTATCCTATACCCATAAGAATAGGGGTTTTCCAGGGAGACTCACTGTCACCCCTGGTTTTCTGCCTTTCTCTGACCCCACTAACAAACATTTTAAACGAAGCCACCATGGATTTTGGGTGCTATGAACAAGAAATAAACCATCACCTGCACATCGATGACCTAAAACTTTTTGCTAAAGGCACCATGGAACAGAGAAACTTTATCAAAATTGTCCAGAGTTTCAGCAATGACATCGGTACGAGAATAGGGCTGAACAAATTGTGACAGAATCACACTGGGAAGAGGCAAATTATTCAGCAGTGGAAACATTGCACTCGACATACACACAGACATTAGAGAATTAGACCAAAACCGCACATACAAATAAGCAACTAAAATACAACACAGAGAAATGAAAGAGAAAATTAGGAAAGTGTATTACAGAATAGTTAGACTAACATTAAATACTAAACTTAATGCTAAAATTAAGATAATAGGGACAAACACGCAAGCAACACCAGTCATAAATTACAGCTTTAACATAATAAACTGGAAGGTCAGTGAATTGAGAAACCTAGATTGAAAAACCAGAAAACTACTAACAGCGTTTAGAGGCCACCACCCCAAAGCAGATGCAGACAGAATATTTCTACCCCACCTAGAAGGAAGCCGTGGCCAGACACAGTTAGAGAACTACTATAAATTGAAAAAAAGTTGAACTCGGAAAGTACTTTAGAAACAAAGATTGGAAGACTATTGCATATAGTAGAGCAACACGAGAAAAAGAAAACGCTTTTTTCAATACAGAAGGAGGCGACAAAATACAAAACAGAAACAAACTACACGGATACACTGACCTCAGACGACAACATAGCAGAAATGGTCAATGCCACAAAAAACATGAAAACAGAATTACGAAAGGTACTTTTTATGGTCCTGAAAAGTTATAAAGGCCTCTTTTTTGTATAAGTTCTTGGTTTTACCAGAATAAATTGACGTTTTTTTAATATTTTTTATGTTTTTAATGTCTTTTTCTTTTATTGTTTTGCTTGTTTCAATCATTTGATTGCGGCCATGCTGGAGCATCGCCTTTTCGTCGAACAAATCGACCCTAGGACTTATTCTTTGTAAGCCCATTACTTATTCTATTGGTCTCTTGGTCGAGCCGCTAGGTTACGGAGAGTTAAACACACCAACATCGGCTGTCAAGTGATGTTGGATGGGACAAACACAGACACAGACACACACATAAACACACACACACACACATATGTATATTCATATATATACAATGGGCTTCTTTTCAGTCTCCATCTACCAAATCCACTCACAAGGCTCTGGTCGGCTCGAGACTATAGCAGAAGATTCTTTCTAGATAGTAATTGGTATGATACCATATTTTTTTATGAACTTCAGTGACTACAGTTAAATATTGTTAAAGAATTTACATCGACTGCGTAATACTATTAAAAATTAAAGTTTAGGTGTTTTCATTTGACTGGATTTATCTCTATTCTTCTCTCTCTCTCTCTCTCTCTCTCTCTCTCTCTCTCTCTCTCTCTCTCTCTCTCTCTCTCTATCTATCTATCTATCTATCTATCTATCTCTCACTCCCCTTTCTTTCTATATATATATAATTCTCCACAAAAAAATAAATGCTTGTATATATAGAGAGAGTGAGATTTACACACACACACACACACACACACACACACACACACACACACACACACACACACACACTCACGCACATGAAAGTGTATGTATGTATGTATATATAGCTAAACATTTGCTTTATGTAGAACGTATATTCGAAATGCACATTTTCAATTGTAATTACAGTGATTACTATTCTACTGGTAAATATACATTATGTGTACAACAGCCATAAGAATTTTATATTTTTACTAGTAGATGTATAATTTACAATGTTACTGGTAATTATAGCTTACAGGTAGCACATCCATTGGGAATTTACATTTTTTACAAATAAACGTAGCAATACCTTCATATTTTTTTACTGTGAAATTAAATACAAATTCGCTTCCTATCTGAATTTTCACAATAGTTCTCTCATTCATTTTAGGTTTATTTTCAAAACCTGGTTAATTTGGTATTATTGTCTATAACCGATATCAATAATTCTATTATGCTGACAACCTCTGGATAATGAATTGTTTTATTTTTCTTCTTCATACTAGAGGCTCTTCACGCCAGAGAAATCCAACTTTCTCAGGCGTGGAAACCTGCCACCTGTCGAGAAGAAAGCTGTCATCGCAGGAGACTAGATCTAGTGCACAAATTCTTAATCAGAATCGAGGTAAGAGCTTAAAGCTACATTCTGAATAATTGATTGAGCCAAGCTATTTCACGGTAATTTCATTTCCATCTAACTAACGTACAGAAGGGACACGTGAAAGTAAAGTCACCTACAAACTGTAGCTGATTTTCCTGTCCAAATTCATTGTCCTGGCAATTAGATTACGCAGACATATAAATTGATTTCTAATTTGGCATCATTATCTGTCACTACCTAGGGCGAATGAGTTGTTACAGCACAAGTGCATATCAGCTATTAAATATATAATATCAGATTCTCACCGAGATCACTTCCAAATTCTCTTCCGGCTTACCCCAGCTGGAAATGTTAAAAAGTCATTCGAAATCGCCATACTGTTTAAATCAAAGCTGAATAAATACAATGCTCTATAATAGATAAATGCTAATTCTCAAAGAATTATTCAATTTTCAAAAACAGAAATAGTTAGCGATGATTTTATCATTGCACTGTCGTTAGATTTGAATTCTAACACAACAGTAAATTAGGTAAATAATTCGTCTCTGTCAGATATGCCTAAAACACTGTGACTTCATTTTTAAATCACTACACCTGTACATTGTAAACAATCATCTCAGATATGTCAGTTAACGTTAGTTGTATACGTAGTACACGGTTAGTAAATAAATTATTCACTGAAAGCAGACAAATATTACTTCATTACGTTGACACGAGAAAAAGTCTGATGCACAATAATACTTATAACACGTTTAAATCCACAAACGTGTATGTGAGTCAAAAACAGCATTTAGAGGAATTATTTTGAAAGGAAAGGCACCTCAGTAGATCAATAATAAGTATTGATCTCATTTAGTGTCATGAAGAGCTTTTACGTAAAATATTGAATTGAAAGTTCAACAATATTTTAAATATTATTCAAGAATTAATGTTTAACTATACTATTGGTGTAATTCTAAAGCTGCCATTACATTGTCTTAATATATTCAGAGAGATGTGGCTTTCTTTTTCTCCTTTTCAGTGGATCCAAAGCATGAAATAGGATTAGTTGTAGAATTCTGCCAAGAGATGGAATACAACATATAACACAGGATTAATGGCATCTGCCGTTTTCTGAGAGTATTTCAATGAATATTCTATACATTTTTCCTCCAGAATCGATCGAAATTGTTACATTTCTTTGCAAATAACAATTTCTATTCACTTGGAACTATAAAAAGATACCCTACTTCAGAATAACAGTGTTTAAAAAAGTTACAAAATAAAATAAAACGATTTAACATAGCTGTTTACTTTATTCTTCGCAGTTACCAGTTTTTCTATTCAACGTTTTTCAGCTATTTTACGTTTCTTTTCCTCTTTTTTTTCCTACACAGTGTAGTTACATGCGGGATTGTTTGTTTGCATATAATTTTATCACACTTTAACCATGCTGTTTTATCGTTTGATAATTTATTTGCATATGATAAATGTTTAATCATCCATTTTACCAGTCTTCATTCAATATTTGATGACAGTTAAATCTCTAATCTCTATTAATCACAATCTAATCACCGTTTGATCTTCATGAATTCTAAACTTTGATCGACATTTCACCAGGATAAACATTAATTAATCCACACTTCAGAAATTATTCGAGCACATCTTGTTGTCTGTTTAATCACCTTCATAATTTACGGACAGTGCATTTACTTTCAGTTATTTTCAGTAATTTGTTCACTATATGACCGCAATTTAATCCGTTTTAGTTATCATTAAGGAAATATTCCAGGAGATAGGTTTACTTATAATCCTTATTTCCTATTAATTGCTGAATATTTTAATTTTAATAAGTTTTCTTACGTTTGAAGACCTGTAAAAGAGAATCGAAAGTTAATTCTTAAACGTCTGGACGTTAGTGGAAAATAATTAGATAGTACATGTGGCAAGTTAATTTCAAAGTGATAAGCCTCCTATCTACAGTAATCAAATGCTAATACAGGTCACTGACGAAAAGACTATATAAAACGTAGCTGCTTGTAAATATGCTCAATATCCATCATTCTATGACAGCTAAATGGCAAATGTGTAAGACTTCTATAGTTTATGTGTTTGAAAGATGTATTTGGTTGATGCAATTACCAGCAATAAAAATTAGCTTTAATATTTATTTAACCTTTAACTGTCATTGTTTACTTTATGACTCTATGATTCCTACTTTCTTGTTCTATGTCGAAAGTCACTTTAAATTTATTTGGTAGCACTTCAAATACAACTTTATCCATATATGTACATATGTATGAATATATGCAGGGTTGGCCAAAAGGCACCTGACATTAAATCAAAATTATTTAATTCCAAGATTAAAACAAAATATTATTTTATGTGAGACGTCGCTAAAATTAGACAAATGTTGAAAACAAACGGTAATTTTTAATTCATAGCTTTCAATTATTAAACATTCATAATTGGAATGAATAAATTAAATTGAATATTAAGTATTATGGAATTTTGATTTACTGCCGATTGACTTTTGGCCAAACCTGTATATATATATATGTGTTTGTGTGTATGCGTGTGTGTGTGTATGTGTGTATGTGTGTGTATACATACATACACATACATATATATATATGTATATATACATATATTTGTATGTAGATTAATACACACACATACATACATACATACATACATACATATATATATATATATATATATATATATATATATATATATATATATATATATATATATACATACATACTCTTAATGTCTCACTCTCCTGTTATGAAAGCTTTTAAACACCGCCCATAGATTAATCAAAATTTCTGGCCTTGTAGCAAATAGCAATTTCATAAACTGCTTACCATTCTGTAGGAGGCTAATCAGAAATGAAATGGTAATAATATTTTGGAAATAATACAAAGTAAGAATAGGACTACCAAATCAATGATTGTCAAAAGTTACATCCGAGTGCATTCTCCGACTAAGTTTTAGTTGCTTAACCATAATATTGACAACAGTCCAAAACATAACGAAGACGTTTACATATAGCTGTAAAAATATTACATTGGAAATTGAAAGATTTATAATAATTTCCTGCAGTTTGAGCCTGCTGTCACAAAACTACGTTTACAATTCTCAGATTAGACGCAACATAGCACGCTTATAAATTGTCAAACAAAGATATAGGAGTGATATCAATCTTTATAACTGGCATTTGGAATTGTGTACTGCATCAGCAAATGACAACAGTTTATTGAAAATATGGCGTAAAGTGTAAAATTTATAAACATTTAACTCCAAAATGGCGTGCCTACGTTTTTAACAAATGCTAAAATAAATGCCAGTTCCACAAACATGAGTTCTTTGGATTTTGAAATAGCGGCAAAAAGGTAAGTTTAATGGTGGATTGAGAACTTAATGGCACAGATGTCTTTGTATGTAAAGTAATGATTTTCTCTGACGCCTGTCAGTATTTTTGATTAAATAATCTCTGAAACATTAATTTAATGCAATGATTTTCAGTGTTGCGCATATAATTCACAAACTCGTCCTTCTACGAACCTGTTACTAATTATATCTACATAGCCCAGTAGAGGAGATGACAACCCTCCACACATCAAAATATTGTTTTCATACACGTCATCTATACGAATGATTCTACTCAATTTTCCAATTCCCCTTCTTTAGTGAAAACCCCTGCACAGTACCATACATTATGTTATGTACTTTACAATGCAAGTCATTATTTACAAACATATACACGCACCAACATATAATCACACACAAGCACAGTCACATATCCAGTCATATATCAAAGCACAGTCACGAGCACATACACTTGCTGAGTTGATAAATAAAAGTTGATAAATTACTTCCGGTAATCACTGATTTAAATACATCTCATTTGCTCTGCAAACACTAATAGAAAAATACGATGCTAAGTTTTTCCAGGCATAAATATACGAGAATTTCCCTTTACCCGAAATGAGTTTGAGTTTTGAAGACTCGTTGCAAAGAGGAAAGCTTACAATATTGCACAACATGTCATAAATAGCATCAAAATCTAACTCAAACCACTACCTAACATTAAAAAGTGTTTATCGAAGCTAATGTAGTTCTGGAAACAAAAAACCATAAACAGAGACTATTATCACGATTTGAGCGTTGAAAGGCTGCTCCGTCAGGGCTGACATGGGGATAAGCAAAACCACCCTTGTATTTGATTATACGAAAAATTAGAGTCATGTAAAATAGGTAAAAGTAACAATAAAGTAATATGATTAACATTGATGAAGCTAGACAGACAAAATTAAACGAACCTGAATTAATTCAAACAGAAATGTCATTTATTGCTTTTTGTCGCTGTAAATGAGCAAGTATTATATGATCTAGAATCAGTTTCAAGAACATTGAGCAGGAATATGTCTGACATCTTTCTGCTCTGTAGATTCGTATATGTCACCGAATAAGGAATCGAACATCGATCTACTTCATTTAATAGATAAATAAACAAATAAGTAGAGTGGATGAAAAACAATACAAGATAATTGAAAGAAACTAAATCATTTGGACGAAACGAAAATTGGTTAGTCTTATATATTCAATTTTAAATGATATCGAAGGGTAATAGAAATATTAGAAATTTCTACCACCGGTGGCCCAGTGTGTAAAAATTTAGTCTATAGACTATGTATTATTCATATAAATACGGTGTACATTTAGACACATAAGAGGTATCCATCATTCCTTTCGAAATTTTATCCCTAATAGCGGCTAGGAACTTAACTGTTCTTTCTGGCGTAAGGGACTCCTATGATGGATACTTTTTATGTGTTTAAATATTCAATTTTAAAAGTAGAAAGATGGTTTTGAACAAATTCTAAGGAAAAAATTAGTTCCCTTTAAACATGTGTGTGTGTGTGTGTGCGTGCGTGCGTGCATGCTTATTGCATCTATATTTACGCGCTTATCCTCTTGTTACCCTTACATTATGCATCAGTCACTTCCCTAATTCTTCCTAAAAACTCCATCTTTACTAACCATATTATCAAGTAGAACTTGATTAAAAGTTAAATCATTTCCCTAACCAAATAAATATAATCCACCAGTTATTCCTATTATTGCTTCTATGATCAATGGGGTAAAATATAAGCACTAGCTACCTTCTACTGGTAAATGTTCGCCGTGGTGCTGTTCTACAATTCATGTTCGTTATCAGTCATTATTGACGGAATAATATAGGCTTAGCCGTCTCATAAAGACAACTTGTCACATTAGAGATATTTATACTACGAATTTAAGTTTAAAGCCCATCACGAATATGAGAATAGCTGCAATAGTGAAATGGTTACGATACATTAGAATTCTTTCGTTTAACACTCGTAGAAATTTCTCCGTGATATTCATAGTTTTTTTATTTTATATTTTTATCTTAGAAGCTTTTTAACATAGCATTTATATCTGTACAGGAGTGAGTTGGTAATGCCTGTCGATTTTTTAATCTTTCTGTATCTTTTAGTTTTCATTTGTATAATTTTCTTCATGCTTTCAGTCCTGATCTAAGATGATAGTTACTTCTTCACTTTACAGTACAAAATTTTTAGTGATTATTACCACTGCTGATGTAATGTAGAGAGAACAGAGGTTTCTTATTTTCATTAAATTGTACTGTATCAGCTGAGATAGTAAAGAACCAGTTTGGATATGGATTAGTTCGTAGTCTTGACAGAAACAGCCAGCAACATTCTAATTCTTTTCTATATGTAGTTGAGTATGCTTGCAAACTGCACAACCGTATATGAGAATGTGCTGCACTCTAATACATGCATGTATCCGCACATACATTTCAACAACCACCGTGTAAACACTCATATACAGAAAGCCATTTGTAAATCCACACGAACTTTAACGGTAAGCAAATATATATCAAAATCGATTTGAAATTCCATAGAAGATAATCTATCGGATGACAAATATATGAAAAAACACATTTTCCTAGATACGGTTTGGTTTGTTTTACCATTTTCCTTTTGGGTTTCCTGTATTTTTTGTAAACAAATTCCCCAGCTCGATGCCATAGGAATGTGAACACATCTATGCTTATTTCTTATATTTGGTTTTCGTTTTATAAAGAAGGAATTCAAAATCCATTTGTCAAAGAACGAAGAATTTTCCCATAAGAATATGTTATTCCCTATTTTATATAATCTCTCAGTGAAGAATTCTTTGGTTAAAATCGGCAAACATTTGTCGATTCTGAAAACTATTTTCTTTTACCATATTATAATGATAAAAATAATAAATAACTAATAAATGCATTTCACAAGATTTCATGATAAATTCCTCAAGACAGAAAAAAATAGTAATATTTAGTATTATTTGTTATGAGAAACCTCCCTCACAAGTTGTCTTGAGACATTTAAATATTCTTATATTTGTAATTTTTATTTCTTAATATTTTTCATATTACTTTCTTTTTGGCATTATTTCTTTACTTTCACCAGACACGATTAAAACGCTTAAAAGATTTTGTAAACGTGACAAAATCAAATTTTTATTAATAATACCATAAACTTCGATTCATATAACAGGAGGAATTACAGAAACAAATTTCAAAGAGACTCATATATTATTTTATTTCTTTATTTTATTTTTTCTATTTATATTATTATTTGTACTTTTCCTTCAGAGCTGTCGTGCAATGTCCAATGATTTTATAAATAGTCTAGATAGATTGTTTATTTATTTTTACATTGTTTCTTCGTTTTTCTTACTTTTTCCTAAAAGATTATCGCATAATTTTTTTTAGTATTTCCATCGAAGTTAACTTCATATAATTTTATATTAGTGCTGCTGTTGACAGCAGTTGTAGTATTATTCTTATAACGTGGATAGTAACTGTCATGGGAAGTGGTAACTATTGCAATATTAAAAATTGTCAGGAAAAATATTAAGTTCGATTTTTTCATATTCTTCAAATTTTCATATTTCTAAAAATTAGCAACTTTTTTCGATTCGAAAGTCTGTAAATAATTTTCAGTTTATTGTTTTTCATATTCAGGATATATGATTTAGTGTATATAACATAATAAGCGATTTCAAGCTTCATATACGCGTTTCTAACACTGATATCTTTCTATCATTCAGGGCTCAATTAATTGTTAACCAATTCCACATGTATCTGATGCATTTCACCCAAAAATCTCTCTCAAGTTTGCATTTGGTTCAATATTTGCCGTGAATTGTCATCGACAACATTTACTTGTATCTAGAAAAAATATTTACTTTTTCATTTTCCCAGTACATTTAATTGATATTCTGGTTTTATTAATAATAAACAGGGATTGTAGACCGTACCTAAGGGAAAAAGATTGAATGAATCTTTTGTTTTCGTTTTTTCGATATTCACGTTTTTCATATTTTACTTTTCTCGGAGAAAGTGCAGTGGAATACTAAATAGCATCCATACTATTCTGATTAAAAAACTGCCTATATGACTTTGGTACATTTGTTTCAAGAAAAGTCATCACAGACCTAGAAAACGGTATTGTTTATCGTTATGATTCATAACTTAGTAATTCAACCAGCAGTGATTGATGTGGTAAGAGGTACAGAATTAAGAAACGAGTTCGTTATGACCAATTAAATTTTTGATGACAGTACCAGTGCACAGCCGTAGTCCCATACCTAAACCCATTAAAAAGAAAATTTTAATAAATCAATATATGTGGAATATCATTTGCGTTTAAGATTTTTGAATACGAAATTTGTCATCGTTACTACTTTATATATGAAATTATTGATTTTCTTCCACCATACTCATCCATATTGAATCCGCTTTTTATATCAACACATTTATTATTATATGTTATCATTGTTTTATTTTTCCTAATTTATCCACCTCATTCTCATTGTCATGTCACCAAATAGTAGCTTCCATATTTGTTAGTATCACATCTAACACCAAATATACTTTATTTTCCCTTTAAGTGTTACTTTAAACGCGTATATTATAAAGAAAACTGTATAAAAATGCTGAGATGTGAAGAATAAATTGCATGCACTTGTGTCTCGTTATATATGCCTGAATGAAATACTCAGAAAACAAGGCAAATAGACTCTGGAAATCACTAACGCCTAAATCTGACTGCAAAAGGTGTCTTAATGCATAGCTTCTGTTTATTTTCACTCTGCTTATAAATCTAAATCACATAACACCTACTCTCTCCATTAGATAAATTTATCTCGCGCAGTTGTATAAATACCGGCGTATCTAAGTTCTATCTGAAGATGATCAAAATGTAATTAGCTACAATGAAGTAAAATGAAACGTCTAAGAATATTCTCCCGTCATAGTTGATTGAGAGGAAATTTATGAGTTAGTTTGAGAGAATTGATAGAGAGAATATGGCGCATAGCTCTTTACTGTAAGTAAATAATACATTGATTAAATATAGTCCACTTGTAACATGCACAAAATATTTTCAGACATAGATTATCTAGTAATACATTATGCTCAGTTTCAGATAGTAGGATGCTATTTGAAGGAGATTAAAATATAAAACCTCTGAAATCTTTCGAAAAGAAAACCAACTAACTTAATGCATCATATCCAACTGTTCAATACTCCCAGATATACACACAGCCTACTTTACAACTGACACCATAATTATTCTTTAGCACTATGATGAGGATAAATATACTCTGAAGCCACAACATCTAAGCAGTATGTGTAGAAAGTTTCGTTAAAATGTATTCATTTTTCTAGATGTTATGAGGCAACAAATTCGGGGTTGTATACATCTATAGTTATGCCCTTTTATTTATACGATTTTCTTCATAGGCCTGACAGATCAGTGTAGGCCTGACAGATCATAGGCGTTACAGATCCTGCAAATAGACAAAAATAAAAAATACAATATGCCAGTATTTTTATCTTCACTTCAGCACCTCTATCACATTTTAACAGTACGTATTGCAATTATGAACTTCGTTGCATTGTTTTAATCCACTATCGTCAGTATCATTTTTATTATTTTCCTCTCGACTACTATCAAGCATTGAAATTAACTTTACCACTGCTTCTATCATAATCTTTTCATTACTATCATAATAATTTTTACTAATACCTGCACTTCTACCACAACTACACTTATTCAAATTCACTATTACCATTACCATCACTACTGCTGCTAGTATTAAAACTTTGTGCAAAAGAAATCAATAAAGCTGATTGTATAGCAAACCGTTAAAACCCCTCTCTACTCCAAAAATCTTCCATGAATATTGGGGACAGCGTAGCCTTCAAGCAAGCTATAAGCAATTATGTGTTCTTATCCTCGCTGAATTATAAATACCCATAGTCTTATGATACAGATTTATCCACTCATTTGTCGTGTTTCTCATAATTTTTCTCTGATCATATGAATATTACAATATTACAAAATTAACATCTTTTAGCTGGGAAATAATTATACATCATTCGAAGAGGTTACTCCAGCATGGTCATATACGTGATGACTAAAATAAAATGACTCATTATAATATATGTAGAACATATCATAACATATGTATAATATACCTTGTTATACATATGTCCGTGTATTTCATAATTTAAGCTATTTACAGTAAGTATACATATGGGTTGGTTATTATACATGATATAGTGACCCCAAAGAAATTTTATTTAATTAAAATTTCATTCTTAATGAGAAGACCAAGTAACGGTTTTAATGGTTGAATTCTGGCCAACAAATGGAAGGAAGGTAAACTTATTCGAAAGGCAGTGAGTTGTAAGAAGCTACTCTGGTCTATGGTAAGTATGGCTCACTATACTATGTTTTCTCTTCTCACTAAACTAGTTGTTCTTGATGCAGAAGTGACGCCGTGGGCTATTCCTACTCCAATCACTATTTTAATGACGTAAGATATTCTATTATTCCTACTATACTAATACTAGGGTATAAGATAAACATCTTAATATGCAAGTTGTTATAAGGTGCCTTAATATGCTATTTGTAGAAGCCCTACTACTCTAATATTGCGATATATGGAATATAGAATATATCAATATGCCGATATTAATATATAAGGTATTTTTCGTTCTACCAGTCTAACATTACAATAATATATATGCAAACACATTATGCCCTAATATTCAAATATTATGATACAAGGTATTCTACTATGTTATGTCCTAATATGCAAATATTATTATGTAAGTATTCTATGCCGTTATAATGCAGTATATTGCTTTCAATAAAATTACACGATGTTTAGAACAGACTTCTTTTAGTATGTAAACACAGCAGGCTATATAAATCTAACTTGTAACTTTAATTTTAATCATCGTTCCTTTGAAGTAATTGTACGTCACCTGTGTCCATGATTTGGTACAACATTACAAAGTGAAAATTAATATGGTTAATATAATTTTCTATAGATTGGATCAGTTTAGCATCAGCAGTGTTGTACTGTTATTTTTGTTGCTGAATATTGAAAATTACTGAACATATGCGTTTCGTCTGGACAAAAGAGGTGATGCTACAATTTATGTGTGTATGTGTGTGCGTCTGTGTATGTATATATATACATACACATGCATTCACTCACACACACTCATGTATATATATATATCCATATACATTTATCACCAATTTTACAAGTACGTATTATATATATATATATATATATATATATATATATATATATATATATATATATATATATATATATATATATATATACATATACTGTGGGTCATAGACTTTGTTTCTGATGTTGAAGACATATTTTCTAGTAACATTGAGGTGGCGGTTTCAAAAATGAAATCCATCTTACTTTATCAAGATTTTTCACAAACCTAAATGTCTGTCTTTCAACATAACCAGTACTGTCACCATTTGTACGGATGAATTTGGCTTCATCAAATGCAGACCCAACTATTTGGAAGGAAACTGACAAGACGAAATCTGGGCACCCCAAATAATGTGTAAAATATGTATTGAAAGACTGAGACAGCGACGACTGATTCAAGTATAACATTTCTAGCTTTGATTTGTGAAAAAATTAAGTTTGGTGCGCTTGACGAGGCACAGATTAGGTAGTTATTGTAGGACGAACAATTTTGGAGGCAATGTCTGTCGTTTAAAAAGAATACTTTTGATGCTGTTGAGTCTGATATCCTTGGAAACAAGGTGTTATCAAATTATGAAGAATTAGTGCAGGCTGTGTTAACCAATTTTCGAGCACTTGGTTGTGACATGAATATAAAAGTGCATTCCTGCACAGTCAACAACTGGACTATTTCCCTGAAAGTCATAGTATAATATGTGATAAACAAGGAGAAATATTCTATCAAGACATCGAGACCATTGTGACTAGGTATCAAGGCAGATGGAATACAAACATAGTGGATGACTATCGTTTCACGCAAAGGAGCAAAGGGAAACTTCACTCCTTGAGTAAATAAAATTCTAGTTTGAAAGAAATATTTATGCAAAATATGTAATTAAACATCTGTAATATATTTGTTAAACAATAATATGTAATCTTTGGTGTGTTAGGCTCTTATTTCATATTGCATGTAATGGTAAAATGAACATTTTTTGGTAAAAAGTGAATTCCTGTTTAACAAATAACTTAACCTGACAGAATTTTTAGTAGTGAAAATCTTACAAATAATCAATCCCAATGCTTTATTAGATGCATATTAGAAGAGAATCACAGTATTAACATCATTTCTTTTTCTATTTGTATAAAAATACAGTTTATTGAGTTTATTGTGTATTATTTATTTTAACGCTTTGGAAACAAACCAGAAGTCTCTACTTGGTCACATATATGTTGGAAATCGCAGTCAAATCGCCCTCAAACTACACTAACCGTTTAAACACTAAAATATACATTGTGTAAGATAGTTCTAGAAAACTACAATAACTCGAGTTTGTCAAAGCTGGAAGGTATGTGGTAGAATGTGAACTACATCAAGGAAGAGAGGAATTGGTAAATGCCAACCAAAAACAGGTTGAAAAAGTGACAATTGATGCATCTCATAGCAAGGATACATTGAATAATGTAGTCTTAGATGCCTTCAAAACAACTGGTCGAGGGAAGGGGTCATAACTGAAAATAGTTTCAAAATTAGTTTCCTTAGTCAACGTTAACATACAGGTAAGCTCACCGCAAGTAACCAACACATTAGTAATCAACACATTTAGTGTAAAAGCTACAAATATTTTAAAACCAACGAAACATATCAAAAAGCACGAATATCTCAAGGAATTTTGGCGTATATTATATGTGTATGGTCCACACATGTGTTTAATAAAACAGAGAAATAATATTTGTTTCAACTTTATTATAAAAGAGACTGAGAAATAACACTTGTTAAATGTTCAAGATTTGTCTTCTAGTCGTATAATTCTTCTATTAAGTTCAAAACTAATTCTATCCTTATATGCGAAACTCGTCGGAATAAAATAAATTATGAGTTAGAACAGTGATTTCATTTCGCCTTCATACAGAAACAAATAATTATAGTCAACTTCATAAGGGACAGACACCGGATGTCATAACATCGAGATAATATAAGATCTGCTGGATACAGGAAATACTGTACACCAGCGGTAGTATTACAAATCTTTGATGTAATTCTTAAGAATAAATAAGTATTGTGACATCGGAAAAATAACCTCGCTTCTCTGTCTACAATTCTGCAAAACATACAGCACACACACACACTCAAACACATGCATATATATGTGTATATATATATATGTATATACATGCATATATATATATATATATATATATATATATATATATATATATATATATATATATATGATAATAATAATAATAATAATAATAATAATAATAATAATAATAATAATAATAATAATAATAATAATAATAATAATAATAATAATAATAATAATAATAATAATAATAATAATATAATATAGGATAAAATCTTTATAAGAATTTATCAAGTAGTCAGCGTGAAAAAACCTCAGAATGAAAACAACTCATCATTTTTTTCCCATAAATATATATAATTTATATAAGGGCATTAACTATATAGTAATGTCTCACGCTTAGAGGGACTAAATAAGTCAAAAACTACCAAAATGCTTTTTAAGAGACTAATTTTGAAAGCTGCATTTCCTCGCTTTCGGTAAATATGTTGCTTATTTTTTTGATATCAATATATATATATATATATATATATATATATATATATATATATATATATATATATATATATATATATATATACATATGTATGTATGTATGTATTATACATATATGTATATAGTATTATATATATATATATATATATGTATATGTATATATATATATGCATGTATATATATATGTACACATATATGTATATATAAATCATATATGTATGTGTGTGTGCTTGCGCGCGTGTGTCTGTGTGTGTATCTGAATATGAATTATATTGAACTAGTTTCAACTCACGAGCTGTGGCCAAG
>NC_142937.1:81157772-81217772 GCF_046866305.1 Octopus bimaculoides | reverse complement strand
ACCACACGGCTGACATAGTCTATAATTATTATAATGAATTTTTGTTCTCCACTATTATTTTTTCTTTTAAGGTGGCACTACAATGCAGTCTTTAGAGAGATTTAAGTATGTTGGTATATGTTCCGCTTGCATTGCATTATTACACTCTGTATGCAATTAGTGCTGTAGCTGTCATACGTGTAACCACAAGTATGTTTGTACTTTCTATGTGGTATGTTTATACTGCAGACTGTGATGTTTATATATATATTTGATACTGTCAGAAAATATTTGATATTTTTGTAAAGAGACAGATCGTGGATTCGGTAGTTGCTACTGTATGTATATTGTCATGGTGGCATGTTGCTAGGTGATTGGTATTGTAGTATTGGAGGATTTTCATATGAAACTTTTGTGTTTTGTAGTCATAGGAAAATGTGTAGATTATAGGATAAAATCATTTGGTAAGAGAGAGATTTTTGTTGAAATCCATGTGAGAGATTGTAACTCTCTGTTGTGTAGGTTTGCTACATCCCTTAGAAATTGTCCCCTGGTCAACGTTTTGTATTGTTTTTTGGGGAGGGTTTATTGAATCGATTATAAGAGGATAGTACAAATGGAATTGTAAGTTGTTGTTATTACTACTTTGTTGTTAAAATCCATCATATAATTTTTTCGTAAGATTTGTAATGTATTTATTTGTTCTGGATGGAGATATACAGATTAGTAATGCCGAAGGTAAGTCTGTTCATGATTTATCAAGGTGCACATTGAAGAATAAGGAGGCTTTATGTTGTCTTAATATGTATAATGGAGATATAAAACCTGTTTCCAGATTATGTTCATATCAGTACTTGGAGTTAATTGCGATTGCAATAATTCATTCAGTCTTCAGATATTTCATTGTACGTTGGTAATTCTGATATTTCTACAAAATATATGCTCCCTGTCGGAAGGGAAAGTTTAAGGTTTGGATTTAAATACAAAATATGTGCATGTATGTATATATGTGTGTGTTTGTCTGTGTGTGTATGTATGTGTATGTATGTGTGTGTATGTATGTGTATGTATGTGTGTATATGTGTGTGTTTGCATATGTGTGTGTGTGTGTGTGTGTGTGTGTGTGTGTGTGTGTGTGTGTGTGTGTGTGTGTGTGTGTGTGTGTGAGAGAGAGTCACTTTTTCTGTTTAAATTACGTTTTCCTAATTTAGCTGCTTGATTTATTTATCTTATTTCCTTGATAAGTTTACTGCTGAGTTTATTTTCCCCATGAATAGGATTAGATTGTTAAAGTGCTATTAAACTAGATGTTTCGGTTCAATATTTTTAAATTTGTGTTGTAAGGTATGTTTTTAGATGCTAGTATAATGATGTTGTAGCTGTATTTAACCCCAAACTGATGTTCATGCTGTGACTATATATTTGTTGATTTTCTAGAATAATTTACATAAAACCATTATCATATGTCTTTCTTAATGGAGTAGAGTTTGTTTCGAGGGAGATTTATTTATTATTTATAGATGCCCGTACAATTACATACAGGCTTTCTCATTTTGCTGGTTATATGTTGTAGTGCTTATGCTGTTCTTTAGCGTCATGTTAGCCCTTACCAAGCAGACATATAACAGCTGTGGCCATCCTGGCAGAGAGAGTTAATTTATCCAAGGTATCCTTCTTTTTTAAACTGGTAGTGTGTAATTTGAGAGTTACTTCGCAGCTATTAGTCTAGTGTTGCTCATTAGTTTAATACTGATTAGTTTAGTGTTGCTCATTAGTTTAATACTGATTAGTTCAGTGTTGCTGATTTTTATGAAGCTTAAATCTATTACGTGGAGTTCATTTGCTCTCTTGGATATTTATGAAAGAAATTCTGTTTACTGTGTTTCTGAGAGTAACAGCGACAAGGTGTGTCAATATGTTGTGATTATGATGCAAGATGGTGAGAGAAGACACGCAAAATTGGTTCCATGTAGGTGTTACGATTACGTATTTTAAAAAGTAGCTAATATACGTGGAAGCGTTCTTCTGACCTTCTGGTTAATTATATAGCTACGTTGCGCTGTACTCTTTAAAACAGATATGCAGTCATGATGCAACTGCGCTTCTCCTGCTTTATCTATATTGTTTTTGTACCAGAAATGGATGGATACCAAACGACGTATCGTAGCTCAAAAATGATTTTGTATATCATTTGTTCATTCCTTTATTTTCATATAAACTATATAAAGTTTGTGTTACTCACATCGCAATCACTGGTTTATTACATTTCTAAAGATGACAGTGACAAAGGACAGAATTGATCTTAGGCTTTCTCTCTTGTGTTTATATGCGACGAAGATGGGTACTGTTACAATTTCCAAAAATCCGTTCACAAATTAGTCAACCTGCAGTTGTAGAAGACAATCAATGTGCCACTCATTGGACCGAACTTTGAACGATGTCCTTCTGATTAAACTGATTTTTCGTGGCGTTATAAGAAACAAATATACTGTTATTACTATTATTGTTGTTTAGCCCTAGGACAGGTCTAATCGAGCAAATCTATGGTAAAAAGTTTTAAAGCCATATCCATCCTGTCTGTGTAACAGAGTCAGCGCAACCTGCTTTCAGAACCTTTTTAAATAGTATGTCTTTCTTGTATAAGGTGGCAGTATCATTCGAAAGACTTATTCCTATCAGGATATGACATCATGTAGAGACATTTCATGGTTTTAGTATTAGTATTAGTGTTGTTTTCTTCGTCAGTTTTATCTTTGCTCAGTGGTTGACATGAGTAACCAGACTCAAACAAGGCTAGGGACTATAGAACCTAGTCTATAGCAAGAGAAATGAATTAGGATATTTTCCTTCTAACTGAAACAAATATTTCATTGGCCGTTGCTTCATGTTAAGACAACAATCTGTCAACGATCAGTTGTTTTCCATTACAAACAGCATCAACAAAGTATCATGAATGTCATTCTATAGCTTGTTTCCTGGAAATTGACATACTGCTCAGCAACCACGAAGGAGAAAGTATCAGAGACTGAACGAAGAGCAGGAGGCTACAGGAAAAACATTTAAAAGCAACACATACTAAAACATATACACGGTGAGTATAAGAAAATTAAAGTATGATCGGCAACTGCAAAAGTAATGAAAATATAACAAAGAAGAACGAATGATGAGACACAAACACACACACACACACACACACACACACACACACACACACACACACACACACACACACACGCATATATATATATATATATATATATATATATATATATATATATATATATCCGTTTAAGAAAACATGAGAGAATACGAAACAGAAATGTATGTGTATATAATATATATATATATATATATATATATATATATATATATATATATATATATACATAAGTGAAGACATGGTGGCGAGTTATGAAGGGAAAGAGGTTATCACAAATGGGATGAAAGAGAGGGAAAATTCTAGATAATTCTAAAAGATAAGAGAATAGCAAAGAGAATTTTACTAGAGCACTGTATAATATTATCAGCCATTAATGTGCCTATAACATTCCAAGCAGCCATAATCATGTCTGCAGTTTTATTCTATGAAACTTAACAACGCAAACAAATAACAGGTTTTCGCCAGTTTGACAATAGAATGGAAAAATCATAAAATGTGTACACGACTGCAACTTACAAATTAGACAGCAATGAATGAGCCTTTCTGAAAAGCGAAACTGTAACGTTCATAAAATAAGACAATAATAAGAGCTTCAATGTTCGCTATTCAAATGTGGTTATCCTCTTTCTCTTTTCTCTCTATCTATCTCGCACTCATTCATTCACTCACTCATGCACTCGCCCACGGACTCACTCACTCTGTCAATTTTTCTATGCTAGACTGTTACTATTTATCACATCGATAACAATCCTGGATTTTATAGTCGACGGACAGATATACTTACACTCACAACCATACACATACACACACGCAAACACACATATGCATGTATATATAAACGTGTGTGTGTGTGTGTGTGTGTGTGTGTGTGTGTGTGTGTACTAGCAGAGACAACCGGCATTGCTTGGGATTAAAATGACAGTTTGTATATATATTAGTTTTTTTATATATCTTATTTCTACTTTCATTCTCTTATTTCCCTCTATTTTGCCTATATCCCCCTTTTCCATAATAATTCGAACTCAAATATTTTCTCACACCGTCTCTGATGAAGGGATATCCATAATTTCCCAGAAACAGCTGTAAGACTTTTTCATTATAAATGTCCTGAAAACTCTGGACACCTTCGGCTTTGTTATCTCATTCATCCTAACACAAACTCTCAACCTTACAATCTTTCAGCTCCACCGCCAACAATACACCCAAATATTTTCTTCTTATCTCCTCTGAGTAGTTATAACTTTTTCCCCATTTTTCTTTCGTACTTTTCATTTCCCTTAGCTTTTATTATTTCATCAACACTCGCTTTCTAAATTTTTATTTTTTTATTATTACTTTTCTATGCCGAAGCATCCATCCACCTCTGTCGTTATTTATTCACTCTCTTATTCTCTATATATTTTCGTATCTTATTTAATCTATTTATTTGATTCTGCCTCGTTACCCCGTCATCTCTGGTCTGGGATCTTTCAAGCCCTTTATTATTTTAAAACCTATTTTACCTTTCTCTCACGCCGCTCTGTTCTCTTTTCCAAATTCTCGCTGATATCTGTTCTGACATCCTTACTTCATTCTCACTTTCAAGCTACATTCCCATTTTCTCTCAGTAATATTTTCTCACTTCTCAAGAAAGCTGCTCCTTCTCTTATTTTTCCATACTTACTTTCTCTTTTATTCCTAATCTGTCTCATTCTTGCACTCACACTCTATCCATTTGCTCTTTGTCATCTTTCATAATCC
Organism: Octopus bimaculoides; assembly: GCF_046866305.1. NCBI lineage: Eukaryota > Metazoa > Mollusca > Cephalopoda > Octopoda > Octopodidae > Octopus > Octopus bimaculoides. The sequence continues at coordinate 81,212,893 of NC_142937.1, read as the reverse complement.
AACAGCTTTCTTTTTAATATTATTTTATTTCCTTTATACATACATGCATACATACATACATACAAACAAACATATATATGTATGTATATAGGACAGACGAGTATGACAGTAAGGCAGAGAACCACTCTTCATAAAGAGCAGATCCGGTTCCGGCAACACAGAGATTCCTTTAAGTGAACACTGAGAGAGATATACAGATAACATCAAACTAAATTTTACAGTTTTCTATCAGTGCAAAGATACAATTTCTATACAAGAACGTTTAAATAAAGAACATTTATTCATCGAAAAATACAGAACGCATCTAAATATGCAAGCATAACCAACTTTGATCTCTATACATATTTTAAATTCACGATTACATTCCCATCACTGTACATATTTCTCCCCCACTACTCTAGTTTTTGAGTTTTTGTGCATATATATATATATATATATATATATATATATATATATATATATATATATATATATATATATATATATATATCCACCCCCACCGAAAGATGAACAATTATCTCCCCTGTTCACAATAATAACAATAATCATTTACACCTCCTTAGAATTTTCTACATGTTGGATCATTCATTCATAAACTCCACACACAACATGGACAAAAACTTTTTCCTAAGAAAATACGTTTTTAAATAAATTTAATGTCACGATTATCGAAACCAGTCGACAAATACAATATAAGATATATTAAAAATTATATTAAAACTATGTAAAGTGTGTGCATTTTCATTCTTTAATTTCTTATATATATATATATATATATATATATAGCTTTCCCTTTCGGTGTCGCTTTTTGTATCTTTATCTCTCTCTCTCTCTCTCTCTCTCTCTCTCTCTCTCTCTCTTTCTCCATCTCTATCTCTCTCTCTCTCTCTCTCTCTCTCTCTCTCTCTCTCTCTCGCTACATATATATATATGGCTGCCTATCTCTCTGCTTCACTATCTTTCTCTATAAATTTTAATCTAATCCAACTACACTTTCGTTCGATCTTTCTTTCTCTGACTTTCTCTGTTACCATTTATCAATGTCCACTTCCATGTTATCTTCGTTTATACCTCTTTCTGTCCATTTCTTTAACTCTGTCTCAATATTTCTCTTCATCCTTTTCTTTAAATTTTACTCTCCTTCTTGCCACTTTCCTTCTCTTCTCTTTCCCCTTGACTTTATTTCTGAAACTCTTTCACTCCTTCTTTCCTTTACCCTCTCACACACTCATCAGTACAAAATCAGCTTCAGTTTCCGTATTAGCAAGAAGGAAAAGATGGTATGGCTAAGTAATAACAATTATGTCTAGTTTGACATTATAGTTAGCACTGTTCAGAATATTCTAATGCTATTAAGCCTTCACTCGGCTCACGTTCTGTTTCATTAGCGAATGAAGTGTTGAAAGCATAAAAACTGACTTCAAGCGGAAGATATTTATACAGGTGTGTATTGTTAATAACACACGTATATAGGTGGGATATTCGTCACCAATTATGTATCAGCATCTTGTATTCTATAAGAGCGTACACATGATAGAGCGCGTAATCATAGTCATTGAAATTCACATTGTAATATACTGTTTTGCATCATGCTACTCTACGATATTAGATGCCATTTCAAGATACACAATTGCTATCTGGGGATACCTTTCTTATATCTCTTAGTGGTCTCAGAGACCTTTCAATAGGTCATGCATGCAGCCTGTTGTACGTGATCGAGTCATACAAAAGAAATTACTGCATATCACACAATGGTGGGGAATAATTCTTAGATATCTTTAAAAATGTAGGTTGTGGTGATACTTATAGTTCTGCATGTGGATACGGCATACTACATTTCCGATCATAAGTTTATTATTACATGCGATATATAAGATTATGACATAATATGGTATAACCATTGATGATTTCCTAGACTATACACATAAACATGTCATGTGATATTTAATATTCTATCAACTTTATTCCAGATCACGTGACAACATAATTTTCCCCTCTTCTTCAATTACAGACGAAGAACGAGTGCCCGAAACGTTAGATTCTACACAATTTTACCGACAAGTGAGCTTACTAGACTCTCTTAAATAATGTATGTATATATGTGTATATATATGTATGAATCTATATATATATGTATATATGTATGTATTATTCTTTTTTCTTCTATTTGCTTCAGTAATTTAACTGCGACCATGCTGGAGTACCGCCTTCAATCGAACACATCAACCCCAGGACTTATTCTTTGTAAGCCTAGTACATATTCTATCGTCCTCTTTTGCCGAACCGCTGTGTTACGGGGACATAAACACACCAACATCGGTTGTCGAGCGATGGTAGGGTAGCAAACACAGACATACAAACATACAAACACACACACATACACACACACACATATATATATATATATATATATATATATATATATATGTATGTATATATATATATATATATATATATATATATATATATATATATATATATATATATATATATATATATATATATATATATATATATATGACGGGCTTCTTTCAGTTTCTGTCTACCAAATTCATTCACAAGGCTTTGGTTAGCCTGAAGCTATAGTAGAAGATACTTGCTCATGGTACCACGCAGTGGAACTGAAACTAGAACCATATGGTTGGTAAGCAAACTACTTACCACACAGCCACTCCTGCACTTATATATATATGTGTGTGTTTGTGTGTGTTTGTGTGTGTGTATGTATATATATATGCATATATATATGTGTGTGTGTGTGCGTGTGTATATATATATATATATATATATATATATATATATATACATGCACACACGGACATATATATATATATATGACTGTTTGTCTGTAGTGCTTGTTGTATCCTTTTTGTTCATTCTTTCAATTCAACATTGTGAGCTACCAGCTATGTGCCATTACATGCTGATGTAAATCTGCTCATACTGACATATATCACCTCTCCGTTATCACTTCTAACTCATACATTATGTTCTCATAGGTTTAACTATTCCAGTTTATCATATTGATACATAAACTTAACTTACGTTTCCCATTCATAATGTGCTCCGAGCATAAGATGTTACTGCGAAGTACTGCGAAGAGTATAAGCTAATGCATGTGTCGTGGTTCACAGTAGTTAATCTTTCATGAATATCACGGTAGGATTATAAACTTTGAAGAAATTCATGGTACAAATATAAATTCTGTGGGAAGTAAGAGTAAGAATATAAATTCTGAAGAAAGTAATGGTAAGAATATAAATTCTGTAGCAAGTTCGTATAAAAATGCATGAAAATAGTTCTGCATTGTTTAGCGAATGTCTGCGACAGAATTAAATATTGGTTTTAAAACAGCAGGCAGTCAGGGGAACAGAGACAGATACTTTCTTCAATAACATAAAGTCTTCATTCTCAGCATCTATACCAGAATAATATAACATATTTTTATTCATTTTCTGTTCATCTTGCCATATTCCAAATAATATTTCTATATGATATTCTGGACCATTTTGTTTTTCAAAAATATACCACAAAATGCGTCTACCGCTTGATCGTTCGATAAATTCCAAGATTTTATCCTGTCCTTTTTTTTATTTGCTGTTGGTTACTTTTTTTTTCTTTCCCCGCCCCCAAATTCGGGAAGAGGAAAAAAGTGTTATCATTATTAATGATTTTTCTTTGTTGATATAGTTTTTCTTCCTTTCCTCTCAGAAAGAAAGAATTATTACAGCTATATTTTCTTTTGCAAAATCGCTTTAGAAAACAAAAACTGAAGTGAGAAGTGAGAAATAAGCAAACAAACAAATCTTTGTTTTCAATAGATTTTTACCGTTAATAGAAATGCGAGAAAAAAAAGATTTAATAAAGTAATAACCATATCATGAATTATCGAGTTTGAGAAGACTAAATGAATTTTTATCAACTTATTGTTTGTTGTTGGCTTTTTTGTGTGTGCGTGTGTGTATGTGCGTGTGTGTATGTGCGTGTGTCTTTTTTTTTTTCCTTTAATAACCATCGAATATAAAGTTTCGAAGTATGAAAAAATGCCTTTTTTAGTCTATTTTTTTTTCCTTTTTGCATTCTTCTAAATAAATCATCTCTCAGAATACAAGTATTCTTGTATTAACGTCACTCCCATTAAGACGACTTTATTGCAACGACCTCATAAATATAATAGCAAAAAATTAATATTGATTTCATACAACTATATTCACTTGTATATATTGTGTGTGTGTGTATATGTGCGTGTTTATGCTTATATATATATATATATATATATATATATATATATATATATATATATAATTATGTATACATATCTATTGAGACCGGCTGTTGCAGATGTTTTTACGGAGGCTATGGTGACATATTTTTATTCAAATTTAGTAATACTGCTACTTTCACTTTTAAAATTTGGTTACAAACTGGAATTCCATAAAATTATCGATCGGTTACTGCGTTCATTGCGGAGGTAGTCGTGCGCGAAGTACTTTGTTTGGAATTAATCAGATATATAAATAAAATATTACTTTTCAAATTAACATTATAAAATAGTTATTATAAATAACTGAAATCTGGACAATAACAGAAACACCAGCCGAAGAGTCAACTCTGGGCATTGGTCACTCGAATGAGTTTCACGTAGATTCAATTTCTCAGACATTCAGATAATTGACAACAGCGCAAACCTGCTCGGCTGATAACATTTTACTGGACATTTTTCTGAGAAGGCCATATACCATTGAATTTTCCTTTGAATCGATAAAATAAACCTTAGGGTGGTTTGGTACGTTGCAGGTACTCTGTGAAAGGAAAAGATTTTAAAATTTGATGAGGATCATGACAGGCGGAATATTAAATTTAGTAAAATTGTTGAGCTCGGCGACGATAGGGACCAACAGCGAAAACAGTTTGGTCAATATTAAAGATATAACATCTCTTATGTTATAGACTCAATTTTGAGGAAATAGAGTGGGGTGAAAGAGGATCGCTGAAAACTAAGACAAATCTTACTAAAAATTAAGAGTAAATTTGTATTATAAAAGAAAGAGATAAGGGTACACTCCAATATAAATTGTTAGTAACAGACACCTTTGTATCATTTTTTCTCTTTATGGTATGCTTGATGGCTGCTTATTCTGCTTCCTACTTATGTAATCATATCATATTAGGTAGTAACGTAATGTAATTTGTATTTTAAGGACATTTTATCATCATTTTTGTCATCGAGAATAACGTGAATCTCATAGTGCGCGAGTTTTCTGCAAGTTTAAACACGCTCTTGTGTTATAACTCCTTCAAGAAGTAGTTTGTCAGTGTCTACTTCAAGTGATCGCAGGATGCACTATAGCAACACTGTATATACTGTATCTGGAAATGACGTCAGTCAATCACATCATTTAGATTGACAATGAAGTTCCTACACAATGAAGTGTTTTTTCATGTTGGATAACACATGATAGTCAGATGAGACCAAATCAGGAGAATAGGGAGGCTGATCAACCAATTCAAGACCAGATTCGCATTCAGTAGCCATTGAAAGCAAGGGCTTGTGTGCAGAAGCGTTGTCCTAAAGAAACAAGAGCCTTTCGTCAGTTTTGATGGGATTTTCGTCTCGATAGCCTTTCGTAACTGCCTCAGCAAGTCGGTATAGTAATCTCCATTAGCAGTGTGGCCATTATAAAGATAGTCAATAAATACATTGGCATTTGCATCCTAAGAAACTGAGGCCATCACCTTCCTAGTAGACGAAATATCCTTGGCCTTTTTTTGGAGCAGGTGACGAGTGGTGTTTCCACCACATTGCTTGTCCCTGTCTCTGGCTCAAAGTGATGAACACATCACTCACACTGGGTTAGGAAACATTCAAAGAAGTCAGCTGGATCTGCCTCGAACAATGTTACATTTTCCTTTGATGTGATCAGACTGGTGGGCTCTTGATAAGATGTCAGAAGAAATAATACCCACCTCCAATTAAATCAGATCGCATTTTTTTAAATAAAAAGAAGGAAATATTCACCTATACAGTTGTAGACACACTGACAATAGTATTGGTTGTAGACACACTGACAATAGTATAGCATTTTCTCCGATAATACGTTTACATTATCAAGCCAGACCAATCTCTAAAGTCAACTACAGTTGCTAGATGTAGTATCAAGACCATCCCCTGATTATATTCTGTCGTCTTCAAAGGGAAGTTTCACATTTCGGTGATGCTGTTTTAAGTACACTCCGTCCGGGTCATGCTTAGAATGTATTTGTTCCTAGATCGGCCCAATCAGGATCAAACTGGAACCAAAAACAAAATAACACCGGCAGTACATGAGTTAATGCAACTACAGAAATGCTATATCTAAATAGAAGAAGAGATGGTCACGGATGGAGTATCTTTAATGATCTGTTAGATGAGAAATGACAAGAATCTAATAAGCAAGAACAGAATTCTATTGCAGCAAGTTTGATACGAGCAGTATATTAATTAACCGTGTTTATCTATAGTGATTTTATTGTAATTATACGTCGTAGCACACAGTGTGTATAACATTACAGTCTACTGTCTCACTCAATAAGTATATCATTATAGCGTTTAACATTACACTGTGAATATCAATTACAATATATTAACTTAAACATTGAGACTATTCGATATAATACATTATGTTATTTATTACAATGTATTATATTTCCTCAGTAACTGTTTAGTAGCTGTATGTTATTATATACATTACGTATCACATTATTATGTGGTACAATTACATAGTGAGAATATTATAGCATATATACATACATATACACTCTGTGTAAAAACCGGTTTGACAGAAACACAACCACGGATTTACTTGCAGATCTTTACTAATCTAAAGAATATTGTTAGCCTGGTGTACCAACATAGAGCTTATGAAATATTTGCCCTGACCGATAATCCCTCACCAATAACCCTGTTATATATACAGGGGTTGGACAAAATAATTGGAACACGTGTTAAATTCAATGAATATTTATTTAATATGGCGTTGGTCCTCCTTTAGCTTTCTGAACAGCTTCGATGCGTCAGGGAATTGATTCATACAGCTTCCTGACTTCATTGAGAGGGATGGGATCTTGAGCCATTCTTCCTGCAAAACAGGCTGCAGATGTTGCAGACACGACGGTAGAGGGTAAACGACTTCTAACTTGTCGCTCCAAAATACACCACAGATGCTCAATAATATTAAGGTCTGGAGATTGAGGGAGCCATCTTGCTTCATCTTGTCTGACAGTAGGTAAGGTTAGCGAGTAATTTCTCAGTCATTTGCGCCTCAAAGAAGATCAATTTTGTTTTACAATGTGACCACATAATTACGAGTATTTTTGAGTAATTCGTACTTTTGTCTTAGATCTGCTTGAACGATTTGTACATCTCTGCTAGTTCATGGCATCCCACGCCGTCAGCTCGCACAAATTTCTATTCTACACATGTCGCATGGCTTTCCCCTTGTCACTGAATTTCAGTACTCGTTTCATATGAGAATGTAAATCGGGCTGAAACAATATGTTACATGCTAAACAGTCAGTATATCGTCATTCTAATCGCTTAAAGATGTACTTTTTTAACGAACACTCAACAAAATCTGCTAATATTTGAATACGTTGTTATAGCTTATGAAAAATTCTGATTATTAAGAAATAGAGATTCATGAACGATTCAAGAATGGTTTGAACAATCAACAAAGGAAAGTATTAATATGTTATGTCCTTTTGAATGTCTCTAATATCCTTCATTTTCATTAGTTATTTTCTTTCTCTTGTTATCAACACTAAAATAATTTAATCATGAATAATATATTTGTAAACAAGTAGATCAACGTTTGATACACATCACCACCCATTCCCCTTTGTAATTGGGAAAGAATGTTTAGAATAAATTTAACAAATAGGAACCAAAGAAATTCCGTCTATATTAATAAAGACAAAATGTTAGAAACAATTATTTAATTTTAAAAACAATTATTACTTAATATATACAACATTTAAAAAAACAAACACCTTTTTGCTTAGTAATTATTGATAAAAATGTGTACTTCCTTGCTATAGTGATTTTGCGGTGCAAGAGATGACACAAGAATATTCGAATAAACGAACAAGTCTTAAAGGAGCTGCACAAAACAGATGCACCCACGAATTTAGTGGTTGAACTTATCAGTTGGGAGAAAGGTAAGAGTATAGTATATTTGCACTAATATTTTTTTCTTACTCTTCACTATTAAATCATATTTATACTTCGATAAATTAGTGTGGACTTCAAAAACAGAACGACCTATAACACAGAATACACAGAAAAAAATGTTTTAGAACGAAGAACAACACGTCGAGAAATTTGATCTCCAAGTACGCCGATATTTTCACAAGTTATTGCAGCTTTTAAGAAATAGGTTAATGTCTTGATACAAACGGTTCCCAGCTGCTAAATCTACAATATTTTGATATGAAGGAAGTTGTCAACAAACAATCTGCCGAGGGCAGCTTGCAAGAGCTCTATATAATGATATGATGCAACTAGAGAAACAGTGACTGGAATGTATGTGATTCATCTTGTATTTTAAAAACTGCAAGCTAAAGAAAAAATTATTGTCAGCTGTCTCATAGGGCTAAGGCAACACCGAGAAACATACTTACACACCCCCAGATCACACAGAGACACAGACACACATTAATATGTATGTACATATATATATACGGGGATATACAAAAATAAGTATATGCATATATGTATCTAAAGATATACATACACACAAACACACACACATACATGTTAGAAGTTTCATCTTTTATTTTCATATAGAAATAATAAAATACGTAAGCTCATAAACAATCACCGTGCAATGACTAAAGAAAATAGTGTAATGATAGAACATATCAGTCCCCGACCGAAAAAGTAGGTTTTCCCCGTCGCCCCTTTTTTTCCGTCGGGGGCTTATATGCCCGATTATTAGACTATTATATGCCCCAATATCAGACTTTAGTCATTGCACGGTGATCGCTTATAAACTATATGCTTATAAAACACTATTATTATTATTATTTACAGAATTGTAAAAATCGACGCTACTCATCAACTTATCGCATGTTAGTATATGTTTACGTTAGATATATTATGCTTTTCCTTTTATCTTTTACTTGTGTCAGTCACTAGATTGCAGCCATTCTGGAGCACCGCCATGAAAGGTTTAATTGAACAAATTTACCCCGGTACTTTTTTAATTTTTAAGTCTGGCACGTATTTTATCATAATCTTTGTTTTACCGCCACTCAGTTAATTCGGCGCCATACTTCGATAAAATTACACTTCATGTTTCAACACAATGTTCTCCTCAAAATATTTAGATGCTTATATAGTTTATGCATATTTGTGCGTGTGTGTGTGTATACATATGTATAGATATATATATATATACATATATACATACATACACACGAATTTATGTATGTATATATATATATATATATATATATATATATATATACATATATGTTTATATATGTATATATATATACATACATACACACGCATTTATGCATGTATATATATATATATATATATATATATATATATATATATATATATATATATATATATATATATATTATATATTCTTTTACTTTTATCTGTCATTTTATACACCGGTCATGCTGAATCACTGCATATATATATATATATATATATATATATATATATATATATATATATATATATATATTATATATTCTTTTACTTTTATCTGTCATTTTATACACCGGTCATGCTGAATCACTGCATATATATATATATATATATATATATATATATATATATATATTTGCGATGCGAACGAAATCAGCCCTTGTTCTTGCGAAATATTGATATCCCTTTCACCATTATGTAAGAGAGAACTGGAAAAGATATCTGGATGACTGCTTTATCATTTGGAAGGAGACCATTGATAAACTTTTGGAATTCAAATCAATGCTAAATTATATAAACCCAAAATTCACAATGGAATATAGCAAAGAACAGCTCCCTTTCTTGGTTATTATGATAAAAAAGTCAACAATCAAATTATAAATGACACTATTATAGGTACGAGTGTATGTATGCAAATGCATATGAAGAAATACGCCTTTGTGTTCGTGTGCAGTCGTGTTAATTTTGATTTACAGTTGTAATGATAGAACATATCAGTCCCCGACCGAAAAAGTAGGTTTTCCCCGTCGCCCCTTTTTTTCCGTCGGGGGCTTATATGCCCGATTATTAGACTATTATATGCCCCAATATCAGACTTTAGTCATTGCACGGTGATCGCTTATAAACTATATGCTTATAAAACACTATTATTATTATATAGAGTATCTACCAAAAACATTATTAGCACTTAAGGGTTTTTGACCTAGTTTTTTTTTTTAATTATCGTGCCCTATTAAATTACTTATGTTCGTAAATACTACGCATTATCGCGAGTTTTTCAAAATAACCAGTAACCTTGTTTGATATTGCTGCTTTCGCCACCTGATGAATGCTGACGTGAAAAAAACTTCGATTATTCCAAACAGAATATTTCACTAGTCATGAGACTTCAGTTATAAAGGCGATACCACAGACACACACACACACACACACACACACACACACACACACACACACACACACACACACATACACGCACACACACACACACACACACACACACACACACACACACACACACGCCAGACGTTGCTGTACAATGTTTTTATTGGATTTGCTTAGAGGATTTTGTCGTTTTAATCTTATATCCTCTGCAGAATCAGACAATTTTGGTCTAGTATCTTGACAGCTATGCGATACTTTTCATGTTTCATAGTCATATAGAACTATTGACAAGATTATTGCACTATAATTAAACATTTATGCCCGTACTGATGCTAGTAGCTTGCCAGGTTCAGCGTACACAGTGCAATAGATTCCCTACGTTGCGGATTTTATCTTTGCATTAACTCCTATTTTCGTCTAAGTATTATCTTCCTTTCAACTTCTACTTCTTTTTCTTTCTCTTAGTAGTTACAACAACGAAAATTGATTACGTCATTTTCTCTAAACTTGAATGTATACTTTTCATATTTAAATTTTTTGCGTTTCAATAATTTTTCTCTGATTTTACTCAATCTCAAGTTTGATGGACATATAGTGGTACGGAAGCCGACTCAAGAAATCTCTAGTGAGACTTTTTATTGAAGTACCTGAAGAGACCCAGAGCGAGTCGAAACATGTGTTGTACCCAATAAAGTCTATTACACATTCCATCTCTGTTACCCCACCGCCACTACGAAGTCCCTGCAGTAAATCTACGGACAACAACAGGTAATCGAAACTGTGCCGGTGCTTTACTCACCATCCATTAATACATTTTCTAAAGTTTCTCCAGTATACATATATATATATTGCCAGACTAACGTGGCAGTCCAGAGAAATGGGACGAATGCTGCTGTTGATTAGCTCCTAGAGGCGATCGCTTCTAGCTAGCTAGCTATATGACGAACGAACTTGCGTCCATAAACCTTCGAAGAAGGGAGGTTATCAACTTCCCTTTGCTGGCTAGGCATCCACAGACCGGTATCGTATTATTTCCCCCTTATCAATGTGGAGCAGCCGAGTCCAGCAGGGGTCGTTGTTTCCCTCTTTTCGAAGGTTTTCTTTATATATATTCAGTACTGCTTCTGTATCTCTCCTTTAGAGAGATTTAGAAATTATGACATTTCTATTTTTGAATATCAGTGCATGTATTTCACTGAATATATATAAACAAAATCTTCGAACAGAGGTCAACAGCGATCCCTGCTGGACTCGGCTGCTACATATTGATAGCGGGAAACTACCCCGAAACAGGTCTGTGGATGCCGAGCCAGCAAAGGGAAGTTGACATATATATATATATATATATATATATATATATATATATATATATATATATATATATATCATAAATATAAGGGATTAGCAATTGAGTTGCTTCTCCAACATACTGAAAATTTAGAAATAGCAGTCAAAGAACTACTGATTCTAAACTACAAACTACAAATATCGCCATCCGTTTTAGAGAATAATTTGTAGTTTAGAATCAGTAGTTCTTTGACTGCTATTTCTAAATTTTCAGTATGTTGGAGAAGCAACTCAATTGCTAATCCCTTATATTTATGATGATAAATGGTCTTACCGATAAAGGTTTTTTTCATACTGAACTACTTGGCAAAATTGTTAATTATTAATTCTATTATTAATTGACGATTCCCTGCCCTCATTTCTTGTATATATATATATATATATATATATATATATATATATATATATATATATATATATATATATATATATATATATATGCTAATAGATAGACAGATACATACATACATACATACATGCATGCATACACACATACATACATACATGCATGCATACATACATACATACATACATACATACATACATGCATACATACATTAGAATGAGTGTATAGTATATAGACAGGCAGGTAGCCAGACAGATAAATTTATGGCGTTGAACAATATACGTTGACTAATGTTATGACTGTTATTTATCTTTTTAAACTACATCTCTTTTATTGATTAGCATCGGTGTCATATTGATAGAAGCCAAGCTTTATAGACAACTAGAGAAAACAAAATTTGTACTATAAAGGAAATAACAACAAAACCAATGACAAAAATAAACTAAAATATTATGACAGTAAGGAAAGCCATTGGTGCGGTGGATGAACTGGTTTAGGGCGAAGTCAATTTTAAACACATATCATTTTTTTTTTCAGAACATCGTATTACGAGTAATATCCAAAATGAAAGAAGGAAAAAAAGTGTTGTATATAATGTTAGTACTATTCAATGCTCGTAAAACCCATTATGCTATTGCAACCGTCAGTTAAAAATGGAGAAAAGATTGGCTTCGTCCAATATATAATATCAAATGAAAACATTGAAGAAAATAATGTAACCAAAGATGGCTGGAGATGGATAAATATCATTAACTGTCCATCGTGTGAAAGTGGAAATTCCTATGACTTCGAATTTGAATAGTATATTGAATTGAAAAGCAAATACATGTGGACTGTGTTTGTATATATGTGTTTAGAAAAGCATATATATATGTATATATATATATACATATATATATATATACATACATACACACATGCATAAATATGTACATACATAAACACACCAATGCATATGTGTGTGTGTATATATATATATATATATATATATATATATATATAAATATATGCATGTATGTATATATATATATATATATATATATATATATATATATATATATATATATATATATATATATATATATATATATATATATATATATACATATATATATATACATATATGCACTCGCGGCAGAAATATCAGGTACAGACACCCCTGTACGGAATCTTGATATTCAATATCTAATTAATATTGTTTGGGTGTGCAGATTATACCGAACTCCCCAGGTGCCTCAATTTAAGTACCTAAATCAACTGAATCGTAATTTTATATGTATGTATGTATCTTTCTATCTATCTATAGATAGATAGATAGAAAGATAGATAGATAGATCTTAACGCTTTTAACGCTCGGGAAATTAGAAAGTCTTTTACGTTTCGAGCCTACGCTCTTCAACAGAAAGCAACACAGAAATAAGCAGAGAGAGAAAATAAAAAAAGGTTTAGTGTCTAGCGTTCTATCGTGGCTGGTAGTGATCTTCGTATGAGAATAGCCGAGTCGTGCCGATGCCACTGAAGGGGCTACGAGGAAAAAGCCAAAACTGATCGATTAATCTGGTGATATCTCGTATCTCGACAGCTGCTTTCGGGCGATTACGGTCTCTGTCAGCACGGATGCATACAATTATGTGCTCTGACTACGACATTGGACCGTTTAGCTCTTATTTCTAGCAATTTAGGTGTTCCTAACACCCTTAGTCATATTTAATGACGGTTATAGACCTTTTTGGTACACACACACTCACACACACATATTTATTTAATTTGCTTTGCGGGAAGGACTGTTTTAACGAAGTCGCATCTTGTCCTTACCTTCGAAACGCGGGGTAGATGAAACAGGGGACAATTGATGAAGGGGATCTTCTTTATGTTGCATGCCTCGTTTCTCTCTTTGTTTCTTTTTCGTTGTTCGAAAAAAGTTCCTTTTCTATGCTTTTGTTTTTATGTTTTTTATGTTTTCGTTCCTCATTGTATCTACGTTTTTATTTATGTCCTGTACCCATATACGCATGTATATATACATATATATGTAGGTATGTACATATACGTATGTATATATGCATATTTATATATTATTTACATAATTATATATATATATATATATATATATATATATATATATATATATATATATATATAAATCATAAATATATAGGGATTAGCAGTAATTTTATTACTAATTGACGATTCCCTGCCCTGTATATCTATATATATATATATATCCATATATAAAGCCATATATATCGCGTATGTGTGAGAGAGAACTGATTGTAAATTGCTTTTAATGAAGATTTGTTCTTACTGAAAGCATTTCAGTTAAATAGAACATGATTGGAGTTGTCTTAAAAAGTTATCCTTCATATAAGACATGAATTTTTTATCGAATACGCTTACTGTCTAAATAGACCACGCTATAGAGATACGCTCAATATCAATAATATATTTCATAATTTAATCGTGTAAATGACATATCTAATTGGGCAAATGGGCTTGTGTCTAATTGCAGAAAATGAAGAACGCAAGATTAAATGAATGTGAAAGAATTTTCTTTGCCTTTTATTTCTTGATATTCTTTCATTCAGACAATTAATTTGCAAATGGGTGGAAACAGGAGCTTCTTAAAATAAACCACTGGATAAAATAAAATAATTTTTATAACATTCGAAAATTAGAATGTTCAAAGAAAGCTCTGTGTGTGTGTGGGGGGGGGGGGGAGAGAGAGAGAGAGAGAGAGAGAGAGAGAGAGAGAGAGAATTTTAGAATGACAATATACTAAGTGTAAAGGCGGCGAGCTGGCAGAAACGTTAGCACGCCGGGCAAAATGCTTAGCGGTATTCCATCTGTTTTTATGTTCTGAGTTCAAATTCCACTGAAGTCGACTATTTGCTAACTTTTCCGATGGCACGCAGATGTCGATGAATGGTCGAATGACTAAATCTAAGCTTCTCTGCTAGTTCTTCAACAGTTACGATGGGATTTTCTTCCACCAGTGTTTGCAGGACGTCCTCGTCGAGCTCTACAGATCTTTCAGGACGCGGCTTGGCTTCTAGGCTGTAGTTTCCGACTCAGAATTTCTGGAACCACAATTGACACTGGCTTACGCTTATTGTCTAATCCCCGTATACTGCGTTAATATTCTTCGCACTTTCCGTTCCGTTGTTGCCTTAATTGAACTCATGAAGCAAAATATGCCCCGAATATGCTCCTTTGCCACTTCCATTATAGCTTTGAAAAAATAACTGTTAAAATTGAACTGCACCATTTAAAACGTGCACTAAGAATAAGTACAAGATAAAATTACTACCTGCTTTTATAGCAAGGTGTTGCAAATAGTTTATCCCGTCCCCCTCCGACTTTTAATTCATTGAATTGAAAAAAACTGCATTATTTGTGGGATGACCCAATATTTTATAGAAATGCCATTGGAAGAAGTATTCATATTGACTGACGTGATAGGTTGAAATTGTTGAACGGATCATGATGATGATGCATTAACTTTTGCAAAGAGTCCATCATGGCACAGCTTAGATAATGTTCTAATGGTTTTTTTTTTTCCTTGGACTTTGTGCTTGGTGCACAGCAATTTCTTAAGGAAAGGACGACAATGTACCAGAAAACCTCATTGTTGAGAAACTCTCTCTTTGCTGAAATTGGGTAATTTTGTCCCGCTTTTCTTTCCTTCAGAAAAGCAAGCATTGCAGTATCGGTTCCTATAGTGGTATATTTGGAGACATAAAAGACGGAATTAATAAATGCATTCAATCTCTTTACAAATAGTTTTGGAAAGCGCTATTTAACTTGTTTTAGGATTTCTTTTCTGTGCAAAGTGACTTCTTGTAAGGGCAACTAAAATACATGTGAACCATCTACTTATTAACAATGCTGAAGAACGCCACCCTCTGCTTAAGTCTAGAAGTACTATGGTTAATAATGGAAGCAATTTGAGTGATGTCAATATTATCTAAACCAGATACAAATGTGTGCATATGGCAAGTCTTTTTTCCCTTGGTATAATTGATAAAAACATCATTTTTAGCCGATTTTTGTAAAAGAAATGACTTAATTGTAACTGAAATTTAAACTCATATCTACAAATATTGCCTCCTCGTTCAAATTAATTAAAATAAGCTGTTATGTCATAATCAGGAGAGGCAGCTCTATATTAATGAAGTCTCAGCTAAAAACTAGCACATTGTTACAGAGTTCAGAGGAAGAGAAGGGTGGAGAAAAAGAACTGATAGTATTAATATTACATTAGTGGCTTATATGCAACAAAAGATGGGACAACATGCGACAAAGAGGAAACTGGTAAAGATAAGAACTCAGACAGAGAAATAGCAAACAATTAGGTAGAACAAGAGACAGGAGAAATTTAATAGTTGGGGGCAGTAGAAACGGCAGAGAATAGTAAAACACATATTTAGCAGTGGTGCTAGGAGAGAAGATTACTGCTCATACAAAAGAAGGCGAGAAGATTATGAACATACACAAATTTTCTCAAATATATGTGTATGTATGTGTGTTCATGTGTGCGTGTGCTGTGTATGTGTATTTATGTATGCGTGCATGTATGTATGTGCATATGTGTGTACATGTGTACGTATGTATGTAAGTATGTATGTATGCATTATGTGAGTATGTATGAATATATTAGAAGCCTGCAACATGTGGTACATATATTTATTCCGTTCCAGTATTTCTCATAGCCTTACTCGTAAGATGAGATGGCGAGCAACTGCTTACGTGACTGGTTTTGTGGACATCCATCAAACTACATGTCCAAACATTTTTCTCTCATATAAGAGAGAGATAGTGTGTGTGTATGCGTATGTTTTTGTGCGCGTGCGTGCGTGTGTTTGTACATATATAAATGTATATGTGCGTGTATGTGAGTTTGTATGTATATATAGATGTATGTATGTATGTATATGGCCGTATGGATGCGAATATTTATATGATAATATTTATCTATAAGTATGTGATACTCTTCTGTCCCTTCCTCCTTGTTCCACTTCCTCCCTCCACCATCCTCTCTATCTATTTATCTATCTGTCTTCCTCTATCTTTCTATCTATCCCTCTGTCCTGGCCTCTACTTCACTGCTATACCCTTCTGTCCCTTCCTCCTTGTTCCACTTCCTCCCTCCACCATCCTCTCTGCTCTCGTGTGACCTGTGGTCAACTTTCTTTTCACTCCAGCCGCTGTGAAGGCAAGACGAACTACTAGCGTTCTACCTCAGATTCGCGTTTGGCCGTACGGCTTTTGAATGTTGTTTTCACTGTCCAATTTTTCCTGTCTTGGTTTGTGTTTGCCACCTTGGAATCCTCTGTGTAGTGGGTTGATCCACTACTCAGGAAGAGACTATTCTAGAGTACAGTCTGTCTTATCTTCGAAACGTCTAGTTAAAATAGAGACAGCTGATGAAGGGATATTCCAAGTGGCTTTCCGTTTTCCTATGTGTTCGTTCCGTTGTCTGTAGTTCATTGTTCTAACGTCCTGTACCCTGATATGCATATATACATACACATGTAGATGTAAGTATGTACATATATGTGTGTATACATGTATATATATTCTTTGTATTATATATATATATATATATATATATATATATATATGTCCAGTATACGCAATTGAAGCAGTATTTAATTAAAATAAGCAAACCAGCTACTGCAGCATTTGAAAATCCATACATGTGTATGTTATTATGCTTTTTATGGATATATGCGTATTAGTTTGCGAACGTGACAGTGTGCGCGCGTGTGTGTATGCGTGCGTGTACGTGTGTGTGTGTTTGTGTGTGTGTGTGTGTGTGTGTGTGTGTGTGTGTGTTTGTGTGTGTGTGTGTGTGTGCAGCAAAATTCAATATATCTGAGACGCCATTTTGCCAGTACATATTTTATCCCGTTATTTGTAAGTAATTGTATCTATGTTTATTCGTCTCTTACCACTATTTAGTAGGACGACTGTTTCAAGATTTGTATGTGCGTGTGAATAGATATGTATGCCTGTATGACCAGTATTATGAAATATCACATAATATTGTAAAATCTAATAGACATACGCTAATATGCAATAATCTAGAGTCATTCTCTCTTGGTAATAACGGGTTTGAATGTCTGGTCACGTTAACACATCCATGACCTTTAAGTTCTATATGAACAAATGAGTAAAGCCTTCAAGCCAGGGATTGATAAACTACAAATTTTGTCTGCAGGCCGTTTCACTCAACCCAACAACTACATTGACTATGCGGCGTTGCGTACAAATTAGACCTTACAGCCTTCTAAAGAAAGGTACTTTCGCAGATGTGGTCCCTTAAATACTGGAAAGACAGGATGGTTTTAAAACAAGGCCTTTCAACATACATATGTCCAATAGATAATTGTTTGTATTGGGCTATAAGACAAAGTATAGCTCACACCCCACCGTATTATTCTAAATCTCTTAGCTAACGGATCGTTTAACATGCTTACTAGTGTAGTTGTGTTTTTATAAGATTTATACCTGGTTGATGTAAATGTGGAGTTAGCAGGAAATTTGTCAAAGAATTCGGAGTCTAAGTAGGAATTTGATATAGTTTAAACAACTGCTTTGGCCCAAACCAGGGAAACCAAAATTAAATGGTGAAATATATTGGAATTCTGTTTCTGCGACTGGTTTCAAACCATTAGTCACCTACTTTAGCCATGATTAGATTCTCGTTGTTGTTTGGACGATTTGAGAAATAAAAAAAATAATAATGAACAACAATACGTAAAAAAGTGGGAAGTTTTGATTGAGACACAGAATAAACTATGTTACAAGAACGATTATACGGAGAATGTACATGCCTAGTCTTAAATACTGCGAAATAGCGAAGATAAATTTTGATTCCAGTCACTATCATTTCACCATGCGTGCATACACACACACACACACACACACACACACACACACACACATATATATATATATATATATATATATGTATATATATAAGGCGCGGTTAATAAGTTGTCGTCTAAATTGCGCAAAAATGAAAATAACACTGACATCTCATTTTAACAGATATTTTACGGTTTGTCAGCAATTCTCTTGTCAAGGGAACATGTAAGATATACGTATATGCTTATGTGTGTGAGATTATGGATGTACGTGTGTGTACGTGGATGTGTGTGCATGTGTGTTTATGCGAAATACTCTGGTCATGTAAGCGTATTCTAATTGGCTGCTCTTCAGTTTCACAAAGAATAAATCCGTGTTTAAATTATCAGGCGTAGTAATTGATACAAACGTTGCTGTGGTAAGATATTAACACAGTAACATCATATTTCTTCTTTCTCCTTGACATCATCCAACTAAATCGGAAATTATTTGGCAAACTCTGTAGTCATAGTCACCCATACACACAGTCAGTCACTCAGATACGCACACACATATATATACATATGTATGTATGTTTATAAGTGCGTGTGTATTGGCATATGTCTGTGACCAAGTTATAGCTATAACTTCCTAGTATTAGGGAAGGATTACGCGGGTATCCTTAAAGGCTTGTGGAACATGTTAGCGGTTAATAGCGTAGAATTGTTGGCAATCCGAAGTTGTTTCAGATTTCGTGTATGGTTGTTGTTGCAGAACAATTGAGAAGTGTATTAACGGCAAGTGGTTTCAATTTAGTCAGCTGAGAATCTCGCTCTGGCAACAGAGTGAGATTAAGCGCAGCTCTTATTAATGCATGCATTTACATACAATGTAACAACCAGAATTTTTCTCACTTCTTGAAAATTTACTACTATTCTGAGCCTCAGTGTTAATACAAATTTTAGTATATAAATATATGTAGAAGTATACGAGGTGTGTTCAAAATGTATTCGGGTTTACTGTTTCTCCTCTAAAGTAGTCCTGCGTAGACAATATCCTTTAGATGGGAGCTGACGCCAACCTTTCCTGCGCGTGCCTGAAAATTTGCGCGCCGTTTGGCTGCGTCGATTCTCTGTTTTTACGCCGTATGACTGTTTACTGGTAACATAGCCAAAACTTTTGGCAGACTCCATCTTCAAATTGTGAATATTACAATTGTATGTATATGTGGTGCATATATATATATATATATATATATATATATATATATATATATATATATATATATATATATGTATATATATATATATATATATATATATATATATATATATATATATATATATATATATATATATATATATGTATATATATATATATATATATATATATATATATATATATATATATATATATATATATATATATGTATGTATATATATATATATATATATATATATATATATATATATATATATATATATATGAACCCCAAGGCGAGCTGGCAAAATCGTTAGCACACCGGACGAAATGCTTAGTGGTATTTCGTCTGTCGCTACGTTCTGAGTTCAAATTGCGCTGAGGTCACCGTTGCCTTTCATCCTTTCGGGGTCGATAAATTAAGTGCCAGTTGTGTACTGGGGGCGATCTAATCGACTGGCCCCTTCCCCCAACATTTCAGGCCTTGTGCCTATAATACAAAGGATATATCAAGCCCAATAGAGTTTATCTGCACCACTACCTATACATATATATATCTATATATATATATATATATATATATATATGCATACATATGTTTATATATACTTGTATGTGAGTAAATATGTATATATGTATACGTATAAATATATATATGTATTTATATATGTATACCTATACACACATATACACACACACACACACATATATATATCCATGCAACTAAGAGGAAGCTAGGATGTATAATTAGTTTCAATAGCAAGAATTAATCACTGAGACTGCACAACAAATTAAATGAACAGTAAGTTTCTGCCATTCTTCCTGTTTGCTTAATTGAGAGAGACATTAAAATTATATTTATATATACGAGTGTGTGTGCGTGTATGTATATATGTATGCATGCATATATGTATGTATGTATATGATGACATGCCATGTCAGAAGTCTTCAATCGATCAGGTCAAGTCAATGAACGTTGTTTACTCAATTATGGATAGTCCATCATGTGAAGCCAGTTTAGAAACCTGCAGTCAATAAGTTGTGCCATGATGTCTGTTTTTAATTCCTAGGGCATTACGCCATCAAATTAAATGTTGTCAATATTTTAAGAGCGTCTGTGGTTGATTGGTAAGTCGCTTAAAACTAAAACTTCGTTAAACATTTGAATCATTTAAATATATATGAGTGTTGATGTACTTAAGAGTCTTAAGTTTCCTGTCAGATAGAATCAGGTCAACAGTCACGAATAGAGTCTTAAGATGGTCATTTATAAATGATTACCTTGGCCGTAACGTTTGTTCTCTCAGACAACTCTCCTTTGCAATAAAGTCTCATTATAAACCAATTCAGAAAATCAATGGAAATTTATTTTTCTTTTCTTTTGTTTGCTTGTTTCTTCTTTCTGGTGGAGCGTATGAGGATAAATTCACAGGCACAAGCATATATGCAGACATACATATATAGGCATGTATGGACACATACAGATACACAACAGCGTGTGAGTGTGTACTAAATTGAATATGCATCACTGTCTCAAAATCTATGCAAGTATATATGTGCTATTTTTTACGATTTGTAGAAAGAGAAATATCGTATCATTAACGAAACACTCAATAATAAAGGATAGTTTAGTTACTAACGTGTTCCTTGGCTCATCTACTGAGTGATGATTTATTGGGTGATCTACTTGTAAAATAGAAAATTCATTGACTGTTTTGGTGCACATGTAATTAGTTTATCGGCGAATTTACCTCGTAGAGAGTGATAGTTGCATTCCTGGTGGCAGTAAACGCTTCAACCCTTATGTGTATATATATATATATATACATATATATATATATATATATATATATATATATATATATATATATATATATATATATATATATATATATATATATATATATATATATATATATATATATATATAATAGAAATATGTTAACAAAACAAAATAGAAACTACCCGTGGAAATGTAAGGGGAAAGTAAGCAGAAAAATAAGAGAAAATGCACATTGGAAATCAAAAAGAAGGCTTTTTATGAAAAGTAACGATATATATATATATATATATATATATATATATATATATATATATATATATATATATATATATATATATATATATATATACAATTAGATGAACTGAGGTAGGAATAAAGGTAATAAAAGTCATTATTGTAAGTTATTAAAGAAATTTACAAGCATATATATGTGTGTGTGTGTGTATATATATATATATAGATAGATAGATAGATAGATAGATAGATAGATAGATAGATAGATAGATAGATAGATAGATAGATAGATAGATATACATATATATATATACGTATACATATATATCCATCACTACAAATCATATTGCGCATACTCTACACAACATACTAAACTCCAGAATTACATCGGAAACAACAAACCAAGATCAGCAAAGCCAGCCTGATGTAGTGTTCGAAAACAATTTTACAACTCAGTTTTCTATGCTGCACTCATAACAGGAACAGAAGAGTGCAGCTGACGGATCAGTTGATGCTTGCATAAGACTATTGAAAACATCATGGTAAATATTAATGATGACAGTGATTATATTTTTTAATTAGGAATATGGCGTTTGAATTGCTTCCAATAAATACTGAAACGTATTGAGAAGCCTCTGGAGCTATGAAAAGAAATGCCACTCCCTCAAGATTTGAAATCAGAACATTCATAAAGAGGAGACTAAACACCAATTCTATAGTTCAAATGTCTTCATAATTAAAAAAGAAAATGGAGCTGATTGCCAACATTACTACAAATAAGAACATTTAATAAAGTCAACACCAGTGTTAGCTGATATGTACTTCTTTGGTACCTCTTTAGTGTTGATTAGATTTGGATGACAGAGTTGTGCTCTGTACCTTCGTAAAGAGACCAATTAGATCAACATACACACTGTTCTTTTTTAATATATTGTATATATGTGTGTGAAGTGTGTCTGTGAGTATGAGCAGCTATAACACATTATATTATATATATGTGTGTGTATATATATATATATATATATATATATATATATATATATATATATATATATATATATATATATATATATATATATATATATATATATATATATATATGCAAGTGTGTATATCTTCAAATATTTCAGGCACAGAAGGGCCACCATCAGAAGTCAAAGGCTTAAAGATATGTTAGCTTACGTAGATCCTGCCATGTTGACAGCATGCGCATATAGATAGATAGATAGATAGATAGATAGATAGATAGATAGATAGATACATACATACATACATACATACATACATACATACATACATTGATAGATAGATATATGCATAGACAGATAGAAACGAATACAAATATTTATGACAGTTTGCATATATGCGAGTGTGGGTTTTTTTATGAGTGTACATTATTTCATATACACATCATATTGTTTTATTCCGATTTTTTTTTGTGTAAATTCAGATCATCAATAGGTTGACAGAAGTTATGGCGAAAAGATGTCGTACTAGATATACCTCCGTTCATTCTCTATGGTAGAGAATAGAAACTGATGTAAAAACAAATGAAACGGTTCCTAAACAGATGTTGTAAGATAAATATTGTTGGAGCGAGACCATGATTGCGTGCACGCATGAATGGACCTTGTTTTGCAAACAATAATACACATCAGAACTAAAGCAGGATATTGAAAATTGGAGCGGATATTAAAACTTTGAATGGGAACTGAATATGTGATAGTAAAGAATAATAAAAGTAAACTGGTGAAAATAACTAATCACTCTTCATTACTACTGTATTTTGTGTCTGGAGGTTGTTTTATAGTCGGAATATTGTTACTGTGCTCAAGTATATGAAAGAGACAAAAGAATTAAATAACATTAGAGAAAAAAGAAATAAAATGTTAAAATAATTATTCTGGCCTGGAGTATGTTAGTACTTTTTTAATTCTTTCTGTGTAACTTTTTCTACATTTTATTGAATTTTTATTTAGGACTATTTGTTTTTATTTTGTTGTATTTTACTCCGTATTTATTTGGTTTCGATTAAAACTAGAAATAGCTGGCCTTTTTTCAAATAGGAACATTATTCGTTTCTATCACTTCGTCTTTCGATTAGAATATATTTCTGTGGCCACTTTTCTCTAAGTTGTTCACTTTATTTCAATGGGATTAACAACATAATGATAACCCCATTTAACCTACTCCACGCATTTTTGTACAAATCCGCCTCTTTCTTGGCATATAAAATAGTTTTCGTACGTTAAACCAATTGGTGTACTCGTAACAAACCACACCGCTTCACATCTTACCCCCTTTCATGGTTGAGGTGTCTGTTGAAAGGTATCTTCAAGTCATCTCTTTTAAACTTTAGGATACAACAGGAACCGGCTTCTGGCAGGTTTGTTATTCATTTCTTCACTGCATCTTCCATAATGTTAACCAGCTGTTTCATAACCATCATGTAGAAGCTGAACCATCTCATGCTGAAACGTTGTCATTAATTACACACGGCAGGATACATAGCAATTATGATAATAATCCCTTTTGTGTCAGCACAAAGCAAATATTTATAGAAGGATCCAATATATTTTGCTGCTCGTTGTATCGTCACTGAATGAAAATCTCAGAAAACATCCAATTATTTCTATACCCTCTGTTCTATCTCATTATCAATCCAACGTAGATTTCCCAAAAGGAGTACTACGTGTACTTCTATTTTTGCAGCAAATATTTTTATGCTTTATTCGGTGACATGCATACTATTTCAAACCACCGAATTGTTTAGTTTCAAATCTTAGTAAAATTAGCTTTTGAGTTGTATGTGCAAGGGAGATTCGTTCCAATTAATTGCATAATTTATTTTTATTGCACTGTTCACAAAAGTTAATTTACAATTACCATTTATTTCACTTGATACTTAAAAGATTCTGGAAGCTTCTGTTAACGTGATTAGTCAGAATGACACCACTTCGAACGTCATGGTTGCAAACAACCGATGTCAAGCATGTCATATTTAAGCTATTTTAACCTTTCAATAAATTATAGAATGTTGAAGTACATTTTCGGGGATATTTGTATTTTATTTTTAATTGAGAAATAAACTTCTTCAATGTATGAGTCATCATTAGCGATAAAGATATGTTAAAAGCTAGTTTTGCATCTACTGGTGGAAAGAAATTATTTAGTTGCTTTCGATATCGATTTTTTCACCTGAGATTGAGCCAATTGAAATGTCTTTAATGACAATGACACAAGTTGTTATCACCGAGTAAATCGAGATATTTGAAAGTCATGATATTGTCGTGGTGTATGAGTCTAGTTTCACTTAGTTATCAAAGAATATGGAAGAGAATTGAAAAACCTCGTAGGATATGCATACAGCTAAATGCTGTGCTAACAAGGCGAAATATAAGCATGTGAATATACAAAGTACTGTATGGAGAAAGAATATTCTTGCTATATTATAAAAGAAAGCGCTATGTAATCTATGCATGTCTGACTACCCACAATACCTTACGACTAGCAATATAATGAAAACTTGTACAATGCGAATTCGGATATTTGAATACTGAATAAGGATTTCAATCACTGAGGCTATGCATTAAAGCGGAATCGAATGTAATGTTGTTCATATAGTATTTTCCACCGATTATCATTTTGTTTTTGGTTTTGGTTTTTTTTTTTATATTTTAAAGTAATTTTCAAAAAGGACTGTAAAAATTGAAATAAATAAAAGTAATTTTATAATGATTGAAACACCGATATAAATATTTCTTGAAAACTAATCATTCAGTTTTATATTTTGCATTAACAATCTTCCTTATTCTTAATAAGGTGAATATATATATATATATATATATATATATATATATATATATATATATATATATATACATATATATATATTTATGTATAATTTTACTAAGTCTTTATTATGTTCCTCCTATGGTTATCTTTCTTAGAGAGATTTAATGACCTTCGTCTCTTTCTCTCAGTGTATATTTGATATATAGAAATATTCTTTACCACTTAATTCTTCTAAATCTATAGCAACAACGAAGCAATATCTTATCTACTACATTGTCATCATTATTGCCGTTTGATGGGCGCTTTCTCATGATTGCTTTTTTGATAGCTGAAATCATAATTAACTTTTGGTTATTAATCCTGTAAGAAGGAAAATATGAAATCGTATAATATGAGACAGTACATATTGTGGGAGTAGAAGAGTAAAATCTGTAATCACTAACAATATATTAGTAAAATAAAGAAAAGAAGAAATTAGGAAAATAAAAACATGTAAAAATTCGGTATTCTTAAGAATAATATAGATTCACACACTCTTACTGGATAGTAAACATTTAATATGTGTGTATCTGTCTACACACACTCAGACATACACGCATATATATATATATATATATATATATATATATATATATATATATATATATATATATATATATATGTGTGTGTGTATATATATATATATATATATATATATATATATATATATATATATATATATATATATTTGTTTATATATATATATATATGCACAAGCGTGGCTTTATGCTAAGAAGTTTGCTTCCCAGCCACATGGATAGGGGGTTAAGACCTGCTACATGACACCTTGAGTAGATGTCTTCTGCTGTAGCCCTTGGCCGACTAAAGCGTTGTGAGTGGGTTTAGTAGACGGAAACTGATAGATAGATAGATAGATAGATAGATAGATAGATAGATAGATAGATAGATAGATAGATAGATAGATAGATAGATAGATAGATAGATAAAACAGTATTAACGTATAATTTTTAATAATATTGGACCCATAAGCAGACGAGACAATGCATAATAAATGTAATAAATCTTTAAAACTTTGCTGTCAAAAATATTCCATAGTTGCTGCAAACTTTGGCCTTGTATATTAAAGACTAAATAAAAATTATGGCCAGCATAGAGAAGTGTGCAGACGTTGAACAGCTTTTGTGTCAAATAGAATCTTTCTAAATATATTACTTAATTAATTCATATTTTTTAATTTAGTAAATTATATTCTAATTTAAAGCTTCGTACATGATGTTATACGGATACATTTAGGTATTCATGTGTCTGTGTATATGCTTGTGTATGCGTGTGTGACATTTTTATGGTTAAGTGAGAGGATGAATGGCAACTCTCAAGAATATTTGTAAAGCTTCTCAGGCTGGTGAAAGAAATGGTGAAAGTTATCACAAGATCAGTACTTGATCGGAATGCTTGTAACAATATAGATTCCACTATCAGCACTATCTACTAAACGTGATACGAACAGGGCCAGCCTTGCTGAATTTGAAATACAGGAATACCCCCACTGTGTAGGATAATGCGTTCCCGAAAACTTATCCTATCACGAAATTCTGTTTCTCGAAATTGATTTTCATATCATAAAGTGGTAATGCGTCCCAGCTGATATTTTCCATGGTTTTAAAAAAAAACAGCAACATGACTACTTTTATAAAATACAGTGAAATATGTTTACATAAGACCATTTGAAAAAAGAACGTTTGCAAATAAATAAGAATCGTAATGTCGTAATAGGGCACGTTCTTATAAAACATGTTGACTACAGTGAGAGGGATGATCGTGGAATGAGAGTTACCTGGAGAATGAGGGACATTATCGTCAATCTAATAGTTCATCATCATCAGCATCCGCTTGATGGACGAAAATACGTATCCAAAATTGTTTGATGTTTGTGGACATCATCCCTGTGTATAATTGTGTGGCCATGCTGGGGACCACCGTTAGTTTTGTCACACTTTTATTACCTGAAACCGCTTTTGACATGTGGCTTTTGGTACATGAGGAAGTTTGAAGTTTCTGCCTCCTTTGCATTTTCTGCTACGAGATAGGTTCATCCGGAACTCTTCGGAGAAGGAAGAAAATCCATTTTTATTTTGAAGACTCCTGCATCTGCTCGTGGTAGGTCTATAAATCTTTTGGGGAGAGGATATTGGTGAGCTGTGGGGAATTGAAACCCAAGCTATTGCAGTACCTGGTTCTGTATCTTGATGGCGATGTTGGGATTGTTGGCACTAAGCACTGGCTTCTCGCTCTGGTATTTGTGTGACTTTCGATATCAAACAATGTTCGAAACGATAGTCCCAGAGTCGAGTACAGTGTGTGATTGATATGACAACAACACCTCGTTTCATGTGCATATCACCAAGATGGTGACAATGTGCAGGCAAATGACCGGATGGATGCTTAAAACATTCAGAACAATGGATAAGAAACTATGCTGTTTTATGGGGAACATTTGTCCTCAGCTATCTGAACTAGGTGACACGGATGTATACTGCAACTCCATCGTAGTTCCTTTCTCTTCTTTTGTCTGTTCGTAATACATCCTAATTCAATACATGTACTTCTACATCTACTACATCATATCTAAGATGTGTTTCCACCACTGCAATGCATAAAGCATTATTACATGTAGCGAGGTCTTTCAGAAAAGAGGTTTTTGTTTTATTGAAGTACGTCTGATATTCAATAATACAGGTCTGATGCCAGAGCTTGTGTTAGAGGTCGTTATCCGGTATCTGTTGACTGGGGTGCACTTGTGCTGAGATGGGCGTGGTTCCGGGCCTGTGTTTGATGCGTCCAGGTCTTTTTCCTTCGTGTTCCATGATTAAAGTTGGTATCAATAAAAACAGCAGATCTACAAATGCCAACCGTCTAGTGGAATTTCCGCTTCTGTATTCTCTGCTTCTTATTGTTCTAAGAACATCTCTCTTCTGTAAATAAACATTCTCTACGTGACACTAGGCACTCAACCATACCAGCTTGTATAAGTTCGAGCTCTGCATCATTTGCAACTTTCCGTCTTTCAAATGCTCCAACAAGGCTTCGGTCGGTCCGGTGTTATAGTAGAGGAAACTTGGCCAAGTTGCCAAGTAGTGGCACTGAATCCGGAACCATATGATTGGGAAGCATGCTTCTTCTACATGTGTGTGTGTGTGTGTGTGTGTGTGTGCGTGCGCATGTGGGCGCATGTAAAGTATGTATGTTTGCTTGTGTATCCGGGAAAAGACTCACATGGCAGTATTTATGAAGCATCCATACATATTTGATTTTCAGTCACTAAAATCGCTTTAACATATTTTATCGAATTCTTTCAAACTAAGACAAATGATGTTCAAGTGAACGTTTCCTGAAACAGCAGAACATTGACAACATATTTAAGTTGTCACAAGATAAATGACTTTCGTATTATTAATACTGTTACATAACCGAATACCAGAATATTATGTCTGTGGGTTCCGTTTTAACTACTTGTTAAATATTTCTTCATTCTCTTTTAGATCTTCTTTAGTCGAGTCGTTGTCTTACGCATCCAAAGAGCAATGCATAAAAATGAAACGACAGTATATTTAAAAGGAAATTTATCTCACTCTCTCCCTGCACAAATAACAAATAAAAGTATTGATAGTATTTTCAGAACTGTTAAAACATGTTTTACAATACTCTACATGTAGGTAATAATGACAAAGCAAACATATAAACGACATGATAGAAATCAACAACAAAAATGAGACGATGTCATGATTCTGAAGAAAAGGAAAATTATATTCACGAATATATGTGCAATTGAGACTTGTATGGAGATTCATACATATTTAAATTTTCGAGTGACCAAATAGCATGGCTGTAGCAGCTTTCAAGCTGTTCACTTATTTCATCACTTACGCCATTATATCTTACAAGTAGACACCGCGTGTCAATGTGACGTGTGCTCAAATGTAATAGAAGTATGTGCGATAAGCATTCAAAAATATTACGTAGTTTACGTACTTACGTATAGACACACACACGCATACAGGCACACGCACACACACACACACACACACACACACACACACACACACACACACACACACACACACATGCACACACATACAGACGTACGATTTTTTCGCCATTGGAAGAAGATCTGGTTTCTTACTCGGAAAAAATTTCTCTTTTATTGAAATTTAGACAGCGTCAACACGTTAGTCTTGTATGTGAATGTTTATGTAAGCATGCATGTAGACAAGTACTCATACATGTAGACATGTACTAATGTATGAATATATATACGTATATGTACACGTACACATCAGTGCATGCACGGATGTCATTGCACATATGAATATCATTATATGGATGTCATTGCATATATGGCATTATGTATATATGTATGTGTGTATATATTAGACATTAAAAACAATTCCCGATAGAAAATATAGGATAGCAAAACGACTCACATAAGACAGTAAGGCGATACAGTATATTTTCTCTTTGTTTTCTATATGCATGTATCTTTCTCTTTGTGCTTCAGAACCGGGTTTCATTTTTTGTTTTGTTTTGTTTTTGTTTTTTGTTTTGTTTTTTGTTTTTGTTTTTGTTTTTTGGCATCTCTGTTACCTAGCATTTCGGCAAAAAGAGCTCGGTTGAATAAGTACCATGCTTTGAAAAATTATTTGATTTGTTCCACTAAACCCTTGCAGGAGATACCCCAGTATGGCCGCAATCCAATGACTGAAATAAATGAAAGACAATAAATATATGCATACATGAAAGATATATTGTATACGTTACGTGGTTGTGCATATAATATTGAAAACTGTTGATGATTCTTGTAGTTTTCAGGATGTTGATCTCCGCAAATAGAATGCACAAATTAAATTTGATGTTAATATTGATTATTAGACAACAAGGAATTTAGATTGGTATGTTTAAAGCTACCAAAAGTTTGATAAATGTAAGTATCTCTTGTCTTCTAATGCCAATGTGAATAGAGAGATAAACGTAAGACGAAGTATTTTTCCTCAGAAAAATTGAGACGGTCGAGGAAGTTAACGAAACAAAATATCGAAGCTGACTCAGGATGTCAACACCATCTAAAATAATAACTCTCACATTGAAGTTGATGTTCGATGAGTATATTGCTGTAATATTTATGGAAGATAACGATAGTTAGACTTTAAAAGTGATCAATGGCTCTTTGGTAAGAAGCTTGATTCTCAACCAAATGGATCCGGTTTTAGTCCTATTGTGCGGTACCTTGGGTAAATGTCTTCTACTATAGTTTTTATGATTGTATTTGCTAGACTAAAAGTGGAAGAAGCTCGTCGAATATAAATATGTGTGCACGTGCGTGTGTGTTTGTGTCTGTGTTTGTCTGCCACCTATCGCTTGACAACTGTTGCTGGTGTGTTTGCGTCCCGGTAACTTAACAGTTCTGTAAAAGAGACGACAGACTAAGTTCCAGGCTTGGAATTGTTTCATTCGACTAAAAATTCTTCAAGATGGTGCCCCAGCATGGTCGCAGTCAAATGACTGGAACAAGTGAAAGATAAAAGATAAAGGATAATGAAAATATAAAAAAAGGGCCGTAGGTGGCAGAATTCAAAAAGAGCTGGACATACAACCCTTTGCGAGCTGAGTTCAAATCCCACTGATGTTGATATCTCCTTTAATTCAAATAGAACAAATAAAATTCAATTTAATCACCTATATTCTTTCAAAAAATAAGTGACATTTTGTCACGTATACGAAATGTCAAGAAAGATTAAATATCAACTTTTCTAACTTCAAGAAATGCGAATCATAAATAAGAATTCATTTTGTAAAACAAGATAAAATAAGTGATGGAAACGGATATAGCAGCTATCTTATCTGACATTAAAAGAATATCCGGAATTTTGATTTGAACACCTCTACTAAAGTCATTAAAGTTATTTGTGAAATAAAAACATTTTTCAATGAGAGTTCGCGCTTTGCATCTATTTTCTTGCTTACTGTTTCCGCTATGGAACAGACTACACGTTAATAAATATCAAAATAAAATGGAAAAACGATGACTAGTATAAATAGGAGCACATACATACATACACACATGCATGCATAAATGTGTTTGTGTATATGTGTATATTTGTCTCTTTCTTTCTCTCTCCCTCTCCCTTTCTCTCTCTCTCTCTCTTCTCTCTCTCTCTCTCTCTCTCTCTCTCTGTTTCACACTCTCTCTCTCTCTCTCTCTCTGCACATACACACACACACACACACACACACACATGTATATATACAAATATGTGTGTGTGTCTGTGTGTGTCTGTGTGTGTAATTACGCATATGAGTAATAAGACAAAAGACACATGACCATATTACTTAAGGGCATGCAAATGATAGCTACAAAGATCAAAGTATTGCGGTAAACTCACACAATGCACTTATCGCAAGAACTTATCATAATATTATGATACCCTGAAATACCTTACAATAGATAAAAAAAAACTCTTAAAAGTGAAAATAAATGGCTAATGAAGACAGTATCGAAATACAATACAGCAGCCTGCTAGACTTTAAAGAATAAACGGTCGATCAGAATCAGTCCATTGAAAGAGATTCTATACTCTACTGCAACGTATATTGCCATGTAATTAGTGTAACAACGTAACTGTGGGCAAAAGGAACTGAAGAAAATGTAGGATCTAATATACCGACATTGAAATAAATTAATGATGCAAAACAATATAAAACAATAAACTTCTTTATTAGTTGCGGAAGAGAGAAATTAAAAATAAAAATGCTGTACAAGAAATATAAAATAATATTATAAAAACCTTAAAGGCGATGAAATAATTAGAAGGTATAAATACATTAAAGATTTTGTACACAAAGCAATATTCTCCCCCGAAGTAAAAACAAACGTTATTATAATCACAGTGAGGAAGAATGGAATACGATACAGAGCAAAATACGATATAAGGAATGTAGACATACATGTCAACTGATTAGATAAAAGCGTAAACATCACACAATTATCCAAGAACAAGGAGACCCATACACCTGCAACCGAAACCATACAATTGTTTCAGTCAGAGCTGGAATTATAGTTGTCTTATTATTAAATTACAGAAATGTATTTCACATACTTTAATAGTGCACATAAAAAAATAATAAGATCTGATGTTAAACAAACGGCTATAAGAAACAAAATAGATTAACTTTCGTGAAAACAACAATTAAAGTGGATAAATCTAATTGCCCTGATAAATTAGTTATAAGATATATATTGACTAAATATAAAAATATCAGCAGATGATATTAAAACTTCTCAAATTGTTATTACATATTTTATCAAGGATCAAAATGCTGACTTGTATGTATTCTAGCAACTATCGCTTCACTGTCTATGAAATTTAGGTTAAAAACCTAATGTGGAACAGCCGTACCTTATCGAAGAAGAATAGCTCTTTATTATGAATTATCAAATCAACATGATAGACAAAAGGCTATCTTCAAGTATATACTCTATGGAAACATCAAAATTGCGATCATTCTCTGAAACACACGTCTTTCATTCACTGTAAATAGCCCATCTCAGCAGTTAGGTTACTCTCTACATTCTACATTTATCTTGTTAGTTTGTTTCCGAACCAATTTAGAAAAACCATTACCATACCACTCATCTATATCACTTAAATCTCTATTCTATATTTCTGCAAGTTCAGCAAGGATGTCTATTTCAAATCAACATCATCTTTAACCTCTCTTCCTTCCCCTATCCCTCTCTCTTTCTCTCTCTCTCTCTCTCTCTCTCTCTTCTCTCTCTCTCTCTCTCTCTCTCTCTCTCTCTCTCTCTCTCTCTCTCTCTCTCTCTCTCTCTCTCTCTCTCTTCTCTCTCTTTCTCCCCATTTCTTTCTTTGAACTCACCATTTTTGGAACCTCCGACAACCAAAACCTACTTTGGTTCACGCATATTTATCAAATTTTTTCGTGATCCAATCAATATATTTCAGTGACCACAAGCGTCTCTTAATCTGTCAGCCACCACATTGTGCCCCTCACTGTAATATTCCCGATTTCACACACGAATGTAATTTAGTTGATTGGTAATTACTCATTCGTTACAACCACTCATTCATATATGTAATATTTCTTTTGGGTTTCTCCTTTTCTCATTCTACAAAGATCTCTGCTACTTCGAACTAGTAAGTTTGATTTGCTCTCCTTTCTCTCTTCATCATTACTATCCAACCTAACTTACAACGAAATTTTCCACTTTCAGAATGAAAGTGAGGCATACTCAAACGTCGGAGATACTGGCAGTGTTTCATGTCTAAGTTGAATTGCACCAATGATTCACTGAAAGTTGTCTCTGTTTGTAGCAAAAACTATCCAATATTTATGTCTCCCATTCGAATGGGCTTCACACATTTTGAAGACTTCTTGTCATATTTCCATCACTTCAAAGGTCTGTGTTTAATAAATGCATGATATGTGGTGTTGTGTGACGTCATCTTTCATCTATCATTTCAAAGGAAGTGGGGAAGTGTTCTGTTACTGTAAAATGGTAGTTGACACCTGACAAAGAATTATTAAAGATAGTTAACATTGTTAATATCAGTAAGTTGTCAGTATAAATGTGCTTTGACTTTTTAAATTTAGATGTCGATGCCACTAGCATCAGTTGAACGTCGAAGAAATATTTTGCAGTATTCACCTAAGTCCATTCAAATCCTGCCATGATAGACATTATCTTTTATTTTTCTGGAGGTCAGTAAATTAAATACTACTCAGTAGTGATATGGATTAAATCGAAATTGCACAATGATTGTGCTTATGTTAGAAATCAATATTTTTGAAAGCTAAATGCCTCGTTTCAAATGATAATGTTATAACTTAAGGCACTGATTTTCACCACGGACTCACAGTAAGAGACTAAATGTTCCTTGCGTCAAAGAGCTATCTATATTCACTGGAGATTCTTAAATATATGATTTAAGGTTTTAGAAAATTTGTACTAATATTTGAGCTATTGAAAAACCTATTATTGTTATACAAAAAAATTATTAATGAAACAAGTCATGCAATATATTTAATTCTTTGCTATATTTTTCTCAAAATTATTTAAAATCATGATTCCATAATTCATCAGTAATTATGTAGTTTCCAATTAAAGTGTATCATTGCCATTATACTTGATGTCCATTGCACCACTATGCACTATGATTTTATTGACAACCCCAACACTCAGGTACTTGTCTATGCTTCATGTACATATATATATCCTATCATTTACCCCTCTTTCTAGCATGTCCTATGTGACATTTCCGCTCCTCTGCCCTTATTTTTTCCTAAATTTCTTCCGATTCTTATGTTTGCGATACAGGATATTACGATTTCACCCACAGAACACGTTCTCAATATTTTAATTTTCACCCTCTCCACACCAAATTCATTTTTTACTTCTTTTAAGTTTTCTTCTTTTAAAGTTACGAAGTTTCGTATACGAATACATCTATGTAAACAATGAGATCGAAGATCGAGAAATATACTCCGTATGTTGAAGTTTTGTAAATCAATACTGTTCCCTAATTTTTGTATTAGCAGTGCGATACAATCGGATTCAGTATTGATCTATAAACTTTTAATATACTCGGTAGTATATTACATTTGCAAAACGAAATACGGTGCAATTAATATGTAACACAAGCAATTGATATGTACATACAAGTTGCCAGGAATGTGTTTAATATGGAACATAGTCTATCCAATACAATTACGCCGCTAAACTTAGTGGCTATTTAAGCAATGTGTTCGTGTGTGGTTAATGCGTTGGATGTGGTACTGAAGATTGAGCAATAACTCTTGAAATACGAATTTGCACCAATTACATGTTTTTCCTATCTTTGATCGCATTATTTATATAGACATATTTGTAAACGAAACGTTATAACTTTCAGTACTAGCCCTAATTTCAATAGAGAATATGTATAGATAACTTGAAAGTGATTGTATCGCACTACTAATGAAAAACGTAGGACACAGAACCGACTTATAAACCTTTAATATATTTGGTAGCATATGTTTGCAAAGCGAAATACAGTGTACATACCAGCAATATGTAAACCATAGTATGTTATACTTCATAAAACACAACAAAGACCTTGGTAATTAATTTGAAGAAATGCATGGGAAGTTTTATAAAGTATAGAAGACAATACAGGTTTTCTGTATTTTAAACATGCAGAGAGACAAACAGAAAAAGAAACCAACCAGATGGTTCGCACATTACAATTACAAAATGTAAGCGGAACAGTAAGACTATGTGAGACTCTTCTCAAGTTTAAATTGTGACATTGTTTTCGTTATCTACATTCCTAAGATGGAGTTTTGTATCATTGCTAGAAACCAGCTCCTTCTTCAGAGGAAGAATTTAAATGATTAGATACAAAAGATACATAGATACATACATACATACATACATACATACATACATACATACATACATACATACATACATACATACGCGTACACATTTATTACAGCAGCACACTTTATTTTTTACTTAAATCGGTGTTTAAAGCACCTATTTAATTTTGAGCACAAGAGCTACAAAACCTAATACAATAAGGCATTGAAAGTTGAACGTTTCACCGAAATAGTTTTAGTCTCTTGTAAATTTGCAGTTAGAAATATCCGTCAAGTATTTAAAAGATAAAGTTATTAAACTCACTATTTTGGTTATATTTTTTGTGGTGTACAAAATAGACTGCTTCGCGTGGAAGTAATGTTTGTTGCTTCCAAGAATCATGCACTTTCTACATCTGTCCCTACCATACATCTAAGCATTTTGCAATTCGTTACTAATTTTCAGGAGAGTTTGTTAGGTTTTTTTATCGATTCTGTTGCAATATAACCATCACACCCATTCACTTGTTTCCCTGTTTTGCGCATATAAATTCCACATACATATCACGTTTTGAACTGCTTGTTTCCGCTCATAGAAATCTGTGCTTTATTCAATATAGAAAGCAAACCACTATTCGGCATAAAAACTTTTCTCTTAGCGAAGAGAGTATTTCTATTCAATAACCCAATCCTGGTTATCTGAAATTTTATTTTAAATTGTTCCATTCATTGCAAATTCTTGTACCATCTACATAAGCTGATGATTTCCCAAGATGTACTGTGCTATGTACAAAAGGCCTTTTATACGTGTAAATAAATATGTCTGTTTGTACTGTGTGCATTAAATAGGGTATATGTGTGTATGTATGTGTGAATATGTATGTATACATATATATATATATATATATATATATATATATGTTTGTGTGTGTGTGTGTATGTGTATGTAGATAGTCAGATAAATAGATATGTATATATGTATGTATATATATGTATGTATATATATATATATATATATATATATATATATATATATAAGCC
The DNA here is from genome assembly GCF_046866305.1 of Octopus bimaculoides. NCBI lineage: Eukaryota > Metazoa > Mollusca > Cephalopoda > Octopoda > Octopodidae > Octopus > Octopus bimaculoides. The sequence continues at coordinate 81,175,297 of NC_142937.1, read as the reverse complement.
GATGCATATTACAATACGCTCTGCGCGATATACTGGGAGTCATTTCGTGATGTAACGTTATATTTGTGTATTTCCGTTTACATGGATGGACTCAAGATAATAGATCAATTTTGAGGCATGGGAATTAACTTGTTCCTTCACCCGAACAGAGTATTCCTCGTTAAGATTTGTTACTAAGTATATGTACATATCTGAATACACACGCACATGCGTTCCTTAGTCATATAATACACACATACGTATCAGCATATGCAAACATACGTATCAGCATATGCACACATACATGCGCGCGCACATACACGCACTCATATTCATACACCAGTGTCTCTAAATAAGTATATTTACACGCACACACAGATTAAACATAATACATATACACCACTACTTCTGATTTTTGAAAGACAGCCTCAAATTTCAGGGTGAAAGGGAAGTAACTGCTAAAAACCAAGCAATAAAAAGAACAGAAGTAATATTTGTAAATTATGCTTCCCTGGGAAGAGACTAAATATCTACGTACATCCCACATCAGGAATACGGGACAAATAGAGGTAAAAGGGAAAATACATCCTAAGTACTTAAATTGAAGTACTCTAAAAGCGCATCGGGCGAACACTTGTACAAGGTGGGGCAGAGAGGACGGACGTTTGTGAAATGGCTATTACTCAACCCCAGGGGAAGAGACATATGTCCGACATATACCATTCGGTCCGTGGAGCATCGTGCGTTTGCCTACGACAGTTACATGAAGAATATCGAGTCTGTCACAGCAGTTCAACGTGAGTTTCAGCGCCACTTCAACATTGAGTAGGAGACCGGTGGGGGCACCACGAATGGTACGGACCCCGGAAAATGTGGAACGCGTCTGACAAGCTTTGATACGGAGTCCGAATCGCTCTGCTCGGAGGAATTCCACTGAACTTAGCATCGGTAATCGATCGGTAAGGCGTGTTTTGCATGAAGACCTGCATTTCCACTTGTACAAATTGGTCATTGGACTATGTACAGCGGCTTAATTTTGCACGTTAGATGGAAGCAATTTTTGAGGCAAATGACAACCTCATTTTGTTAATGAGTGATAAAGCTCATTTTCATCTCAGTGGCATGGGGATCAACAGAACTATCGCTATTGGGTTCTTGAAAACCCGAGAGAACTGTACGAAAGACCACTGCACAGCCCAAATGTAACCGTCTGGTATGCTGTTGGAAAAGCTACCGTCATTGGTCCTTTGTTTTTTTAAGACAATAATGGAAATGCTATTACTGTGAGCTCCGAGCGTTACATCGCGATGATAAACAACTTGTGTGCCTGAATTACGACGAAAACGTATGTCTATTCGACGTGTATGGTTTCAGCAGGATAGGGTAACGGCCCACAGAGCCAGAGCATCAATGGACCTTCTTCGCTCTCCATTTGGTGACCGCCACATTTTTAGGTTTGAAAATATTCCTTGGCCTGCTCGGTCCCTTGATTTGTCCATGTGTGATTGTTTCTTGCGGGGGAAAACCTCAAGCTACGTATGTATGCCCATAAGCCCGTACATTGGACGATTTGATTCAAGGGAAGCTATTCGCGTGGAAGTCGCCAAATCGACAGAGCAATGCTGGAGAGAGTGGAGGCCAACTTCCAAGAACGGCTTCAGAAATGTAGTGAATGAAAACGGACACCACATCATAAATGTTGTTTTCCACACTTATATGCTAATTCAATACAGACACATTGATGTCAAAATTTGTTTGCAGCCAAAATTAATGATATTGTGAATTTTTCAAAAACGTCTGTCCTATCTGCCCTACCCTGTAGATTGCTGACTCTACTGAACCAACTCTCTTATCTCCTCTCATCATTCCTTGTCTTAACAATCCCACCTGTCTTAATAATCCCACCGACCTTCCTACTTCCCACCTCTAATTCAGATGGCTCTCCACATTTAGTCATTCCATCTTTGAACTTCTCTGCACTAAGATGTGAAATGTAAGATCTTCTCTACCCTGATGACAGAGGCTCGTCTTATCCTATGTTGATTGCATCCATTACGACCGCATATTGAGATGAACTACATCTACCGACATTACCATGGATCTCCAAACCCCCAGAAACAGCTGTTGGACTTATAACACCTGTCTTTCACCTCACGTATATAATGGTGCTTATACTATGTTTCTCGAAAGCATATTTAACTTTCAAAAACAGCTCGCAATATACTGTTTAAAAACAATAAAACCTTGAACAGAAAAACAAGGTCCCATAGTATACCATTACACACGAGGAGCAAAGCCCGTGGGTAGTGTTCACCATATTTTTCCACCCAGGGTAATTGCTTTTAACCAGTATATTATGAGCTCTTATTTTATACCTACATTTACGTTCGAGAACCTCGTAAAAAGACACATTTTTATTATAATTTTTCGCTGTTTGTAAATTATGACCTCGATAGATAGATAGATAGATAGATAGATAGATAGATAGATAGATAGATAGATAGATAGATACGTACATGTCTCTGTGTGCGTGTGTGTCTGTGTGGAGAAGAAAAATGACATGGATATGAGACAAGCTTTCGTTCAACAGGTAGATTTTGTCGGCTAAATTACAATAGTGATGTAGTTTAAATGCGTCATTTGTGAGCTATTTGTCAAATATCATTGCAAGAATATATATATATATGGCTTCTTGACATTACTGAAGCATAAAACTGTCGAGTGTCTTATAATGAAATTTTCTTTCTATACCGATTTACGTCATACTTAGCAATACATTTATTTGTTTATTAATTTTTATTTTGCTAGCTGCAAATATTTTATATACATTAGTAAAAACACATATGATAACATCCCCTCTATTTACAATTGCATTACTCATATCGAAATTAGCAGTAAATTGTTTAAATATTTATAATATTATGAATATTTTTAAAAAATGTAATTTGTGTAATAATACGGCGTGAATATAACTAGTCTGGTTTGCAAGTGAACAATAAATAATACTAGTATAGCTGCTGGTGCTTCTACTGCTGTTACTAACTACCACCACAACTACCACCACCACCACCACTACTACTACTACTACTACTACTACTACTACTATTACTACTACTACTACTGCTGCTGCTGCCACTACTACTATAGCTTCTTTTTCTTCGATTACTGCTCCTGCTAACAATAATAATTATTTATATCATAAGTAGTTGAGATGGTTAGGCATAAACGATTAACACCCAAACATTTGACTGGTACTATCTTCATTCAATGCAGGACGTTGGACAAAGGTCCTACCACCACCACCACCGTCAGCTAAATCAAAATAAACCTGTTGGTAATAAATATAGTTTAGTAGTTAAGTGAAATATTAAATTGCTCCAGTTATACGGGTGATAGCTTGCTGACCAAAAGTACGTGAAACTGAGTCATCTGCAGTGTTGAGTTCTGAGACTAATAATTGTAACCCTCGGTTCATGGAGAAAATAAGAAGTATTGGATTAGAACTCGACGGTTAAAGAGCCTTAAATAAATAACCTGAGAGGATTCTGCCCATCACAGTACCGATTCCGCCATCTATCATCCCTTTTAATGACAATAACTTCGGCGGTGACTACGACGACGACGACATCGACGACATCGACGACATCGACGAGGAGGAGGAGGAGGAGGAGGAGGAGGAGGAGGAGGAGGAGGAGGAGGAGGAGGAGGAGGTTAATATTCCACCGCTTAATGTGATGAAAGTGGCGAATTGGCGGAGTTAGAATGCTGGACAGATTGCACTGCGTTGTTCAGGATGTCTGAGCTCAATCTGTCCGCGGTTAACTTTGCTTTTTATCCTTTTGGGGCTGAACAGTCCAAGGCAGTGAACTGGCGAAACTGTAAGAGGGTCGGCGAGATGCCCCGCGGTCTATGTTCTGGCTCTTCGAGTTCTTTCAGCTACACTTGCAGCGACAATCGTGGCAAGATGTTTCAGCCAAAGTTAGCGACTCATCCTTTGAATAAACATCGGTGCCATAAACAGGGAAGGCTTGCAATCTGTCAGTCTTCCCCCAAAAAATGTCCAGAACTATACAGAGATGTTCAAATTGAAGGTCAGCCTGGATCTGCAGAGGTGCAACAACGATGAAGTCTTTCTGCACTGTTATACTTATTTACAGCCGAGTGAAATGGACCATTTAAAAGTCAAAGCGATGAATTTGCATATTTTTATGTTTGGTTGTAGTTCTTTTTCCTTTGATTGCTACGACTACTATGCAGTTAATTAAGTATATATAACTATATATCTAAGTGTGTGTGTGTGTGTTTGAACGTATATGTAACTAGTAACGTAATTAATGGGAAATCGCATCGATATGCGACACAGTGGCAAGGGGTCATTACCATAAGACGTCCTCATATTTAACAACGTTCACCAATAGAGGTAACTGCTTTAGTTATGATATTTTTATGGCTAGTTACTTTTGTCATTGTTGTTGTTGTTGCTGCTGCTGCTGCTGCTGCTGCTGCTGCTGCTGCTGCTGCTGCTGCAACTACTGCCGCCTCTACTGCTGCTGCTGCTTCCATTTCACCGAACAATATTATCATTAAAGACATGGATATCACATCTTGTCTTCAGCCATAATTTATCTAAGATTGCATTATGCAAATTATCAGTACGTTAAAAAAAATACTATTAAGAGTGTATTCTTATTTTTTAGAGGAACGTTTGACTACTATGTGTAAACGGTTATTCCCAGGTGTTCAGACTAACACGTTGCTTTGTATGTGACTCAACTTATAAAGAAGCGGCACATCTGCAAGAATTTTTGTGGCAATGAAATGAAATCATTAAATTTTTAAAGTGGTTTCTCCCAACATACCGAAATAGATTTATAAACAAAAATTGAAAAATGAAAGTTTTCGATAATTGCAGTAAATCAACTCTTATATACGTTTGCGGAGAATAAGCAACGGAATAAAAGAATGTAAGAAAAATACTCCATTTGTTATATAAAAAAATATCCCAGAGCATCGCTTATTCTTAAACTAGTTAGTCGTAGAGAGAAAATATCTAAATACACAGGAAGAAGAAAATTAACGCTTGTTTCTGTTTAGGGCACGTGAATCGGTGAAAGTTTTTTTTTATATTGATTTTGATTTAAGTGTGGCCTAGAAGAAAAGTGTGAACACTGTCTGTTGTAATAGAACAAATTTAGATATGAATAATAACGGTCAATGACATATGTATGCCGCAGTCACTCTGTCTATCTAAAAGTATATATATATATATATATATATATATATATATGTGTGTGTGTGTGTGTGTGTGTGTGTGTGTGTGTGTGTGTGTGTGTATGTGTGTGTGTGTGTGTGTATGTATGTATGCATGTGTGTATATATATTTAGCCAACTATTATATACTGTGTGCGTGCGTGTGTGTGTGTGTGTATCTAAAAACCGAGCTACATGAAGTGACGACGGGATAAAATCTCAGTTTTATTATTATTATTATTATTAGCATGAAACAGTGTATGAAGATTGGCCTTGACAATGTATGTCGCCATCATCATCATCACCATTATTATCATTTAACGTCCGTTGTCCATGCTGACATGGTTGAGATGTGTGTGTTGAGAGGTGTTGGTGCACGAAAGATTACATACTTAACGTTTTCAATTATATTATTTCTCTCTTCGTTTGACAAAAGAGAATATATTCGGTGACGTCAAAATGTTCACGGACTAGTTCTATAGCATGCCAACAAAGGACAGTACACGGTTGCTTGGGCAGTGAGAGCTAGAAGAAGAAGAAGAAGAAGAAGAAGAAGAAGAAGAAGAAGAAGAAGAAGAAATGCATATTTTCCATATATTTGATTTCGCACCGAGCTTGTATGCACATTTACTGTATAAACATTCCTAGGTTCACAAATATATGCACCAAAACTGCTGACAACAAATGAAGGCATGCACCGGTATTCCACCTTTACCAAGATCAATACTTATGTTAGAAAATCCACCACTGCCAAATCCCTGAATAATGGCCTCCCTTACCTGTGTATTTTATAGTTTTTATTTTTTTATACCACCTAATACTGTTGAACTCTGGTGAGATTCCACGTAGCCAAGCCCAAAATAATGATGCTTTAACTACTATTTTTAATGTCAGCCATTTGAAAATTATGATACGTAACACATGAAACCGGAAGTTATAGGCAGCATATTGAAACAAAGAAAATATTTATATACATTTATGTACATGTGTAGAGTTGAGAACTCGTTCTTTCTTTTCGCCGCTTTCATATATGTGTGTATGCGTGGGTGTACCTGTATGTGAGTCTGTGTGTATGTTTTATAAATAATATACATGTGTGTGTGCGTGTGTGTGTGTGTGTATGTGTGTGTGTGTGTGTGTGTGTGTGTGTGTGTGTGTGTGTGTGTGTGTGAAGTGTGTGTAGTAGGAATTTCACTGAGTCCTGGAAAATATTATTCTAATGATTTTAATTACGTCCATATTTATATGACGTAATACCATACCAAGTTTTACGCTACAAAACTACATGCAACGAAGGGAACATCATGTAACCTTTCTGTACATGACGCACATCAAATGTGATCGATTATTTCACAAATGTACCACTCATGAAAATAATCGATCAGTAAGAAGCGAAATGTATTAGATCATACAAAGAGTGAGAGGAATATATAGAATTGTCAGCTAAATCAAAATAAACCTGTTGGTAATAAATATAGTTTAGTAGTTAAGTGAAATATTAAATTGCTCCAGTTATACGGGTGATAGCTTGCTGACCAAAAGTACGTGAAACTGAGTCATCTGCAGTGTTGAGTTCTGAGACTAATAATTGTAACCCTCGGTTCATGGAGAAAATAAGAAGTATTTTGAATCAGGGATCGAGATCAGAGTGAATCGGGGAACGAGATCAGTTCACGGAGAAAATAAGAAGTATTTTGAATCAGGGAACGAGATCAGTTCATGGAAAAAATAAGTATTTTGAATCAGGGAACGAGATCAGAATGAAATGTTCTGTGATGATACCATGAATGTCACGACACCTCATATATCACAGTAAGTTCCTGTAAATTACAAATTGCTGTTTTCAAATATTTTCCTAACCGTCCATGTTGGTGTCTGTAAGCTATTTATTTACTTTCTATTTACCAGTTTATGTGGACCAAGCATGATAAGAGCATACTGGATCCCTATGTGGCGAACCAATTATGGAGTGGTTGGGGGAAATAGTCTTTTTGTTTGACCACCTTTAGGAGCTTTACAATTTATAGTGTATGACATTTACGTCAATGCATAAAGCAGACGTTTTATTATATTTTTACTCTTCGAGGCTATTTCCATTTCCTTCTGTGGTCGATCACTGGATTCAGTTTATTTTGTGATGTTCATTGTTTCTCTTTCATCTCTATTCCTAGGCATGGATACTGGGAGCGTTATCGACCAATATGATAGTAAAATCGATATAATAACCCTAAAGTTAGTTTGTTAGGTCCGACTTGCTCTCCTTAGTGATGTCACGTGATTACAATCAAAGCCAAGAAAAATTAATGAAATTTCGAATGGAAAAAAAAAAAACAATCGACTAATTGCTATTCATAGGTATTTTTATCAAAGCTTCCTAGATTAGATTTCACTGATATTGATTTATCATTATTAACGTTTGCTATCCACAATATAATAATGTCTCGCTCAAAGCAGTTCAACAAAATCAATAACGAAACTAGCTTTGCCATGCAGAGAATACGACTTGAATTACTGTTAAATTCCTGTAGGAAAGCAAAGGTGTTGTAAACGGATGAATGGATGAGATACCAACATGTGAATTTATACTACGAATGATTTGCTTGCACGGCCGTTTGTTCACGCCACTGCAGTTATTACTAAGTATTTTTTATGTAAAGAAGATACTTAAATCACTTTTCTTGAAATAGCCATTTGAGAAAATTTATCTGCAATAGTTTCTTTTTCCTCAAAGAAGGAGATAATGCAACATGATTTTGAGTTTCTATGCTTTGTGGTTGGATTCAAATATCTGACCCCCTGGAAGAAGTGTTGACATTTGCATCTTGCTTGAGATTTCGGTCGTAATATGTGGATTTCTGTCTTAAATTTGCTCCTTACAGTTTCTTCTTTTAAATCTTAGAGAGCATGTTTTAGAATTGAAACAAATGGCGCATATTCTTCCATGCGAGTGCGAATATATTCGTCCGTACCTGTACATTAAAGAATCACTTCAAGAAATAAACTAACCAAGGCATCAGAATAGCATACGGCAAGCGAATGTTAGAAAGTATAACTCAATGATTCTTTAACACCTATACTCCCTTCATACATCTCCCCTTCAATCTTCAATTATTTTATCTTCTCTGTGAAGATCCTTTTTCCTATTCACGTAAGTCTGTCCATGATCCTCTAGATTTCCATAGGTAGCTATTTCATATTCATTTTAATCTCATAACTACTATTTCTTCATCATTTGCCGTAAACACAGTTAATCGCTCAATCGTGTACACCATTGCCTGTGGAAGAGAGAAACTGTGGGTATATTTATCACCCTTCCATGAAATAAATAAAATATTAACCAATTTAAGATGATATTATTTTCGGAATTGAAATAAATCCAATTCTGTTGATTTCCTGCAGATAATGTAATCTATACAATTCTCTAGAATTTAACCATTTATGCTTTCAGACGTATTTTAATATTCGTCTGTTGTCTGGTAGCCTATACTGTATACGCCATATACTTACATATATATGTACATACATATGTATGTATGCATGTACGTGTATGCATATGTATGTACATATAACATATATATATATATATATATATATATATATATATATATATATATATATATATATATATATATATATATACATATATATATATACATATATATTTTTGAGTTTATGCGTGTATTTGAGTGGTAGTAGTAGTAGTAGTAGTAGTAGTAGTAGTAGTAGTAGTAGTAGTAGTAGTAGTAGTAGTAGTAGTAGTAGTGGCAGCATCAGCAGCAATGAGTCCAGGCATGTCAGGAAGGAGGTAATACACATACACACATACACAAGTGTCGAAGTGCATCTTTTGCCCAAGTTTGCATGTATGAGGCTGATAACATCATAAGACTTGGAAGTCTTATGATGTTATAACACTCTTTATCTGATAACCTAGAATACATGCCCAAAGAAGTCGCACGACTCTACCGCAACATATCATCAGATGAAAGAATGGGCCTATATGAGCAGAAGACTACGCGTGGATATATTAGTAGAAAGCTCCGTGATGATAGTAACATCGATCATCAAAACAATTTGAAAAGGTGTTTGTAAATAAGGTAGATACATAAGTTAGACTTTACTTTTGTTCAGTTTACATAAACATCATAATCCGTTTTCATAGCTGCCACCGTTGAAAAAAATATCTACTGTAGCATGACTAATTTTGGTTACTCAGCGACAAATTCGCAGAGTTAAAATCATCATTATTTCTAATAATTATTTCCTACTGAGACACAAGGCCGATTGTTGTCGAGGTTGTATTATTGTCCAATGCGACGACCTTAGTGCATCATGACAGTATGTATTTTATCGACCTGAGAGGGATGAAAGTCAAAATCAACTCCACTGAGATTTCAACTGTGAACTGATATAAACGAAACAATATACTGTAATATATTTAGCATGGCTCTCAATTGCTTTTTCTCCCTCTCTCTTTCTCTCTCTTTTTCTCTCTTTTACTCTTCCTCTTTCTCTCATCCTCTCTCTCTCTAGCACCTCCACCATGATATTAAGCAATGTCAGCCCGATGAATTTTTAAATTGGAACTTAATGAGACAACATAACAATATACTTCAACGCACGAAGTCGTTTCTCCCGATCCCCACCCCACCACCATTTAATTATATTCCAAATGGGTTTCAACTCCTGTTGATAAAGATAAATCAGTTGTATTATTTACCTAAAGTAAGCAGCACAATACGTGAATGAATCGCTTGGGGCTTACATTTCAAGTGTATCTGCTTTACTTAATAGCTTTCTATCAAATTATATAAAATGATTCCTAGACAGTCGCAATGCGTTGCAGGGATTTCCAATATAGATTATGACAATTGCGCTAAATATTTCATACTTTTTGGTCTTCTAATACTCACGTCCTTTTTATTATATTCTCCATGTCTATTTGTTTTTCGTAATTTTAACTGGTCTAACTTTTCAATCTTTGATCTGTTTCATTTGGCTTTTATATTTGTTTGCTGTTTTCCTTGCACTAAAGAGTCATTTGCTGAACCAACTTCCGGTGTCTTCTCCCAAGTTTTCACCATGTTATTGCTCTTCAAGCTCCTTCTATATAAATATTTACTTTGGATCATTTCATTACTAAACAGTTCTGTCTTGTAATTTGTTCTATCATATTTACGACATTCTTTCCCTATTTTACTGTTTTACTTGTTTCAGTCATTTGGGTGCGGCCATGCTGGAGCAGCGCCTTTAGTCGAGCAAATCGACCCCAGGACTTATTCTTTGTAAGCCTAGTACTTATTCTATCGGTCTCTCTTGACGAACCAGTAAGCTACGGGGATGTAAACACACCAGCGACGGTTCTCAAGCGATGTTGAGGGGACAAACAGAGACACACAAACATACACACACAGATAGATAGATAGATAGATAGATAGATAGATGCATATATATTTCACTTAATTTTTTTCTCCAATTTAATTGTTTTTCTTATTTTACCCTTAGCTGAAAAATTCTAAAAGACGGAGACTGGTACTAAATTTTACTTCACGATAAAATTATTTTAGCATTTTGTACCTTGTCTTATTTTCCTAATATATATATATATATATATATATATATATATATATATATATATATATATATATATATATATATATATACGACAGTTTCCCGTACCAAATCCACTCACAAGGCTTTGTTAGGCCCGAAGCTATAGTAGAAGACACTTGCTCAAGGTGCCACGCAGTGGAACTGACCCCAGATCTATGTGGTTGGTAAGCAAGCTACTTACCACACAGCCACTCCAGTCTGTCATTTTTTTTACTTTACTTTTCTATTTTTGATCTCAATTGGATTCCATCGAAAAAACAAAGGCCCATTTATTATAATTTGGTGGTTTCAATTTCCATTAGAACAGATTTTAATTTTTAATTTTGCCACAGAATAATTTCCTAACAAGTTACTTAATCTAGAGTTATTCTATCCTGTACAGTTTATACTGAATAAAATATTTCAGTAGTTACTTCTAAGTAAATCGGAATCAATGCCGCATTATTTTCCTTTCCCTATCAATGATTCTTATTTGTTCACAAAATGACTACATCATATCTGCGACTTATAAAGAAACAGCTAGGTATAAATATTATGCTTATCAGTTAGTAGCGCATTTAGTATTTGTCTGATGATGTTCTTTTTTAAACATTTGCCTTTCATTTGTACGCTTTTTAATATTCATGCTTTTAAAAATACGTTAAGAATCTACATTCTTGAAACAGGAATTTTGTACATTTTGGAGAATATGCTTAGAGCTTTTCATTATCATTATTATTATCATTATCATTAAGGCGGCGAGCTGACAGAATCGTTAGCTTACCGGGAAAATGCTTAGCGGTAAACCTCCCGTCGACTTTGCCTTGCATTCTTTCGGGGTCTTTAAAATAAGTACCAGTTGAACACCGGGGTCGATGTAATCGACTCATCACTTTCCCCAAAATTGCAGTCCGTGTGGCAAAACTTGAAATTATTATTATTATTAAATGGCGAGTTGGTAGAATCGTTAGCATGCCGGGCTTTTGCGTATCACATATATATATTTACATACACCCTAACTCCTGCGAAAGGAAACTGTTGAGTTATTTATGTGAAGAACGTAGAATTGAAGGAAATATGAGAGAAAAGAAACAGAGAAGGTAGTCCTTTATTTTATTATTTGTCGAGTCAAATTTTCATCCCAGCTTTTCTGGCGACATAAGCACTGCTGGCTTTTAGTTATTTATCCGGTCTAAAATTACACCCGATAATGTCGAGCTTAAATTTCGAAGGTTTTTGCTAGTCTGATATATTTTTGTTTTGTTTTCTCTTTTTTAATATATATTTAATTTTTTCCTTGCTTCCATCTTGATACCCATACGTACTTTTCTAACGCCATTTCAACGACAATTAGTATCATTTTTATCATTCACGAATTCTAATATGGTTTTAAAAGATTAAGCTGGCTTATGATATACAAGTTGAACCTTTTCTTCTTTAAGAATAGACTCACTATGAAGAAATTGATTATAAATTTATGCTGCATGAATTTCATTTGGAGAGAAATAATTTGATCAATAACAAAATTGCTAATTAAAAGGCTCTTAAAACTAACTAACATGAAGATAGCTTTACTTGCCGAAGAAGATGCAAAAGTTGAAAGAATTCCAAAAATGCTAACTATTCTCACTCTTTATCTAATTTTTCAATAATTTAAATATTATTCACTAATCAATAACAGGCTTTTTTCTTCTCTGCACTTCTACTACCATAGTTACACGAAAGCTTGTATTTTGTTGGTCTTAAGAACCAAATGTGTTATACGATTGTGCTAATAGCACCGAAAAACAGAGAACCAAGGAAGAAAAGGAAATGATCTAAGAGTTAACAATATATTTTCCAAAAGGTACCATATGTGCGAGAGACATCCAAAAGGCCGAGTCTATAAACCAAGAACCCATGTGGACCACAGGTTTGTCATATGAACAAAAGGTGTTATACGATGACGCTAATATCATCGAATGACTGAGAGCTAAGGTAAAAGAGAAGATAATTTAAGAGTTAACAATATACTTTTTAAAAAGGACTATTTGTGAGGGGAGGAATCCAAAGGGCTGAGTCTATAACTCAGAAGCCTATGTGGACACAGGCATATGAATTATCATTTATGTATATATATATATATATATATATATATATACACACACACATTTATGTATCGACAAACAGAAAATAGTTACACGTATGTACATATATGCATGTGTGCATGAATGTGCGTGTGTGTGCGTGAATGTGAGCGTGCGTGTGTGTATATATATATATATATATACAGTTGTACACAATATATATATATATATATATATTCACCATATATGTGTGTGTGTGTGCTCGCGCGTGTGTGTGCTCGCGCGTGTGTGTGCGCGTGTGTTTGTGTTAACTATTTTCCTCTCGTTCTGGTCTAACAATCCTCTATGTTTGTTTTCGTTCGGTTTCCTTGTATGTCTCCACTATCCTGTCTTTTGTTCCCAACTTTGACCTCTCATAAATCCAAAATTTCATATGGGAATTTATGGGACCAACTGTCTTCGGAGACTCATAATGTCGTTGAAAGCTCGAAATGAGGAGAAAATAGACACCCGACAACTGATGAAATGTCGTTCTTTGTACTACTTGTCCTGTTTCCCATTTTTTCTGTTCTTGTTGCGTATTTAACTCGTTTGGTTTCGTTCTTCATATTATTTGCACAGTTGGTGACGTCCTGTACCCTTATATGCACATATATATATATATATATATATATATATATATATATATACAAACACACATATATATACATATATGTATTTATATATATATACATATATATACAAACACACACACACACGCATATATATATATATATATATATATATATATATATATATATACATAGTAGTTATTATGTCGAGCTATAGAATAAACAATCTTACATTAAGCTGAAAGATTACACAATTGTAATCCGATGAAGGCCACGAGGCCGAAAGTTCGGAGTCACTGTCACCATGTGTCTTTGAAAAGCATCACACACACACACACACACACACACACACACACACACACACAAACATGTATGTACGTACACACACACATACATATAAAATGTATTCATCCGCGTGTCTCTGCCTGTATTTTAGCGCATGATGTGTCTGGGTATGTGTGCATTAGCATATGCACATTCGTATATCCATACATATATATACTTCTGAAAATATACACCCTCCCAAAACAATGAATAAACAACCGCTACATCCATAATCAAGAATTGTAATATTTAAGATATGTCCCGTATTTTCAAGACAAATAGATGCTTGCATCTCACTTCATCGCATCTATTATACGTATCTCTATATATAATATTCATAAACATGAACTTTTCCTGCATGCAATTTACTATAATAATGTCTACTAATTACAATGATTACGCATAAAAACTCCCGTCACCAATACAGGTTCACCCTACTGTATATCAGATACTTGTATAGCGACCTACACAAATGTACATATCCCCACACACGCCAGCATAGGTAAATTGATTTACACACACACGCATACTGATACATAAATGGTCATAAATACACAAATATACAGCCACAAACGAATGTATAGTTTTATCTAGCAACACTCATATACACGCACGCACACACTGATACACGCATACAGAAACACAAACGCATGCGTATGTACCAAAAGTGCCAATTAACTACGATATTCTAAATTTGTCCCTTTAAATCACGTGCCAGTATTCATACGTTGACAGCTATGTAATCTTATATGCACCGGTATATCTATATCTATTTATTTATTTATCTAATAATCTGTCTCTGTCACTTGCTCTCAATATCTTTGTCTCTTTGTCTCTGTCTCTCACTCTCTATCTCTCTCACACTCTCTCTCTCTCTATTCGTGCATATTATAAAATAATGACTTTATATGTACAAATAAATATGAATTTAAATAAAGAAATAATGACTACATACATTTAGACATAGGTGCACTACACATACATACACACTACAATATAAGTGTACACGTGTTCATGCGCATGTACGTAACTAATTCTTCTTAACAACCACGAATTCTTAATTGTGATTATGTTTAGTTTTCTACAACCATCGCATGTATACGAACTTCGTTGCACACAAACTAAACACGCACTCAACACAAATACACCAACGTATTATGTATGTGCATATGAGTATGTACATCATATATATGCATATATATATATATATATATAATATATATATATTTATACATATGTATATGTACATATATATATATATATATATATATATATTTATTTATTTATATTTATTTATATTATGTATACATCATTTAGAATATTGTGTGTTTATATACTCAAATATGTATGTGTGTGTCTGTGTGTGTCTGTGTGTTTGTGTATGTGTATGTGTGTACCACATAGTTTCGTAGATCAATTTACATAATTATTTATTTTTCTTCTAAGCACTATGATTCATCGTCGTGCCTATATTCATTTCACTCCTTCGAACCCCTTTAATATCTCCCCCCAAAACGTTAGCGTCTGAAGTTGTCGAGTGTCCAGTGCTTTTGAGAAACGAATCTATTCCACTTATCGACGACCTTGTCCTTTTCAACGTATCTAAAGTGTCTTTTGAAGCGTCGTACTGTTTCACCTTGCGGATTTTCGAAACTTCCACCGTTACTGTTGTTTCTTTATCTGCTAAGCATCTTTTTCTACAGGCAGCAGGTAGCTCCCACTTACCGATATATCCGCTACCATTTCTTTAGACTTACACAACTGCTACCTTTTCATTCTCCTTTGACATATACCGCCACCTGCATTACTAACTATTATTTCTGTTCTTGCACCTGCTTCCACAACCATCAATAATTATTATTCACAACCGCTACTTTCACTTTTGCACCTATACCTTGCTTGTCGTCACCTTCTCCTGTCATCACCTTCTCCTGCAACCCTCACATAAACTCAATGTCGTCTATTCTGCCGTCACATTGGTTTGCTTTGTTTTTAGGTCCCTACTGCAGCGAAAGCATCCGCTACTACTGATATTCAACTGCTGCAACGTCTACTGCCACTTGTATCATTCTGAGTGCCGCAGCTGCAGTTGCAACTGCTGTAACTAATATAGCTACTGCTACTGTTGCTGGTACAGCTGCTACTGTTAACAGCTGTTTTTGCAGACAAACACCGAAGCCACGGCTACTGTTTTAGCTGCTGCTATCACTACAACTAACATCTGTTACTACCACTACTACTACTACTACTATTATTATTATTATTATTATTATTATTATTATTATTATTATTATTATTATTAAACAATGGATCCGTACCATTGTTATTGTTACCGACGAAAGGACAATGTTAAGAGATCTGATAAATACGATGTTTTTACATATTTATTGGCAGAGCTGAGATTTTCCTTTTTTTAGAGGTTTTTGTAATTTGTGGCTTTCGTTCGCGGCCTTCTTTGAAATATTAGCGATAGAATTGAACCCTGGGTACCTAGTTTATCGGGAATTAGCATTCAAGTATTTGTGCAGTAATTCTGATAAACTTCTTTCTCATCATCATCGTCATCATCCTCATCCTCATTCTTCTCCACCTTCTCGTCGTGATCATCATCATCATCATCATCACCAATCAACCCCATCACTATCATTATCACAATCGTCATCAACATTCCCATCAACACCATCACCATCGGCACACACATTACCACCACCACCACCACCACCACCACCACCACTACCATCTTATTCATCATTAATATCATCATCATTATCATTACCATCATCACCACCACCACCACCACCATCAGCACCAGCACCGACAACACCACCACCAACACCATCAGCACCACCACCATTATCATCAATATCGTTATTAACACACACCGCCACCAACTTCATTAACGGTAAATTTAAAGGTACTGACGTAGGTGATGGTAGTGACGGATTGGTGGTGGTGGTGGTAGTGGTGGTGGTGGTGGTTGTGGTGGTGGTGGTGGTGGTGGTGGTTATGGTGGTGGTTATGGTGGTGGTGATGGTGGTGTCAGCTCCGGTGACAGTGTTGTTGTGAAGGAGAAATGCTATACAGTGGTGTGTCTATCAACTAACGCCACCGTTGCTGCTGCTGCTACTGCTGCTGCTGCTGTTATCGTTACCGTTATTACTCCCTACAGCTAATGCTACTACCAATGCCAACTCTATCGATCTCACTTCCACCGATACTGATGACGGCGATGATGATGCTGTAACTCCTTCAGCTGATCATAGCGTACTAGTTGCTATGGATGATGATGATGCTGCTGATGATGATGATGATGATGATGACGATGATGATGATGACGATGATTATGATGATGATGATGATGATGATGATGATGATGATGATGATGGTGGTGGTGGTGGTGATGGTGATGATGATGATCATGATCATGATCATGATCATGATCATGATGCTGATGGTGATGGTGATGGTGATGATGATGATGATGATGATGATGATGATGATGATGGTGGTGGTGATGAAAGCGATGACAACGTCTTTGATGATGATGATGATGATGATGATGACGACAACGACGACGACGACGACGACTACGACAAGGATGGTGGTGATAGTACTAATGACGGTTCTCATGGCTTGTACCGCTACCACTATCACAGTACTAGCACAGACACTACTAAATGTCAGGCTAAGTACCACCACAGCT